>NC_069502.1:523222170-523309670 GCF_027579735.1 Bombina bombina | reverse complement strand
CTTTAAGGTACGTCATCCAAGATGGCGTCCCTTACATTCTGATTGGCTGATAGAATTCTATCAGCCAATAGGAATTAAAAGGAAATAGGATTGAGCTTTCATCCTATTGGCTGATCCAATCAGCCAATAGTATTGAGCTCGCATTCTATTGGCTGATTGGATCAGCCAATAGGATGAAAGCTCAATCCTATTGGCTGATTGCAACAGCAAATAGGATTTTTTACCCTTTAATTCCTATTAGCTGATATAATTCTATCAGCCATTTGGAATGTAAAGGATGCCATCTTTGATGACGTACCTTAAAGGGAAACTTCATTCTTCGTTGACCATCGAAAGAAGAGGATGCTCCGCACCAGATTGGACCCGCTATGTGCCAGATGGATGAAGATAGAAGATGCCGGATGGATGAAGATAGAAGATGCCGTCTGGATGAAGACTTCTGTCCGCTTGGATAAAGACTTCTGCCACCTGGATGAGGATGGATGTCTGGTCTTCGAAAACTGTAAGTGGATCGTCGAGGGTTATTGTTAGATTTTTTAAATTGTTTATTGGGTGGTTTTTATTTTTAGCTTAGGGTTTGGGCAGTAAAAGAGTTAAATGCCCATTTAAGGGCAATGCCCATCCAAATGCCCTTTTCAGGGCAATGATTAGCTTAGGTTTAGTTAGATTATTATTATTCTTATTTGGGGGGGGTTTGGTTGTGTGGGTGGTGGGTTTTACTGTTGGGGGGTTGTTTGTATTTCTTTTTACAGGTAAAAGAGCCGATTTCTTTGGGGCAATGCCTCGCAAAAGGCCCTTTTAAGGGCCATTGGTAGTTTAGTGTAGGCTAGGGGTTTTTTTTTATTTTGGGGGGGCTTTTTTATTTTGATAGGGCTATTAGATTAGGAGTAATTATTTTTTATTTTGGATCATTTCATTTTTTCTTTTGTGCAATTTAGTGTTTAATTTTTTTTTGTAATTTAGATAAATGTATTGTATTAATTTAATTTATTTTATTGTAATGTTACTTTTTAGTGTAAGGCAGGTTAGGTTTTATTGTAAGGCAGGTAAGGTTTATTTTACAGGTAAGTTTGTATTTATTTTAACTAGGAAGTTAGTAAATAGGTAATAACTATTTACTAACTAGTCTACCTAGTTAAAATAAATACAAACTTACCTGTGAAATAAAAATAAAACCTAAGATAGCTACAATATAACTATTAGTTATATTGTAGCTAGCTTAGGTTTAATTTTACAGGTAAGTATTTAGTTTTAAATAGGAATTATTTAGGTAATAATTGTAAGTTTTATTTAGATTTATTTTAATGATATTTAAGTTAGGGTGGGTTAGGGTTAGGTTTAGGGGTTTATTGGTTTATTATAGTGGCGGTGTGGGCGGACTGCAGATTAGGGGTTAATAATCTTTAAATAGTGTTTGTGATGCGGGAGGGCAGCGGTTTTGGGGTTAATAACTAATGTAAGTGGCGGCGATGTTAGGGGCAGCAGATTAGTGGTCAATAGTTTTATGTAGGTGGCGGCGATGTCGGGGGCCGCAGATTAGGGATGTATAGACGTGGGGTTTATGTTAGGTGTTAGGTTTTAAGGTAACTTTCTTTCCCCATAGACATCAATGGGGCTGCGTTACGGAGCTTTTGTTTCCGCGATCGCAGGTGTTAGGCTTTTTTTTTGCCGGTTCTCCCGATTGATGTCTATGGAGAAATCGTGCACGAGCATGTTACGCAACCCCTCCGAGGACGCGTGAGTGAAACAAGTGTCAGGGGTCTGGTTTTAGAGAGTTCATACTCTCATTTTTTAACGGCTTACTCTATGCTAACTGTTGATTGCCAATAGCTTGTAAATGTGTGTTATATTCTGAGATCAGACGTTGTGCTATGTTAGTGAAACAAGTCAGTTAAACATTAATTTAACCCCCCGCTATAGAAGGGGCTTAAGCAAACAGAATCTATTACACTGAATAGCTGTGCTAAAGTTAACTGTGCAAGCAAGGACTTTATAACTACAGATAGAGTATTAGCTTATTAGCTTTAATCTTGCAATCTAACATCCAACATATTAACAGGTCCTCTTGTTACAGCAATATTTCTGAATTTATTAATAGCCGGCTGCAGAAAATATTGTTTGTATCTAACTGCTTGATATTATACAAACCAAGTACAATGTTTCATATTTAGATACATGACTCCTAGAGGTATTATTCACATACCTATGCTATATATTGATATCGAGAGAGTTCAAGCAGACAGAATCTATTACATTGAGCAGCTATGCTAAAGTTAAAGGGACACTGAACCCAAATTTTTTCTTTTGTGATTCAGATAGAGCATGACATTTTAAGCAACTTTCTAATTTACCATATGTTCTTCATTCTCTTGGTATCTTTATTTAAAATGCAAGAATGTAAGTTTAGATGCCGGCCCATTTTTGGTGAACAACCTGGGTTGTTCTTGCTGATTGGTGGATAAATTCATCCACCAATAAAAAAGTGCTGTCCATAGGTCTGAACCAAAAAAAAAGGTAGATGCCTTCTTTTTCAAATAAAGATAGCAAGAGAACAAAGAAAAATTGATAATAGGAGTAAATTAGAAAGTTGCTTAAAATTGCATGATCTGTCTGAATCACTAAAGAAAAATGTTGGGTTCAGTGTCCCTTTAACTGTGCAAGCAAGTACTTTATAATTACAGATTGAGTATTAGCTAGGTAGCTTTAATATCATAACCTGATATTCCACATATTAACAGGTCCTCTTTTTACAGCATTATTTTTTAATTTATTAATAGCTGGCTACAAAAGATATTGTTTGTTTCTGACTGCTTGATATTATACAAACCAAGTACAATTTTTCATATCTAGATACATGATTCTCAGAGGTGTTAATCACACACTTATACTAAATATTAATATCTAGAGATTTTAAACAGTCAGAATCTATTACACTGAACAGCTGTGCTAAAGTTGCTTAAAATTGCATGATCTGTCTGAATCACTAAAGAAAAATGTTGGGTTCAGTGTCCCTTTAACTGTGCAAGCAAGGACTTTATAATTACAGATAGAGTATTAGCTAGATAGCTTTAATCTCATAATCCGACATTCCACATATTAACAGGTCCTCTTGTTACAGCATTATTTCTGAATTTATTAATAACCGGCTACAAAAGATAATGTTTGTATCTGACGGCTTGATATCATACAAACCAAGTATAATGTTTAACATCTATATACATGATTCTCAGAGGTATTATTCACACATCTATGTTATATATTGATATCTAGAGAGTTTAAGTGTTTTTAAACATGTATGATTGAATAGTTAAACCAATAAGGATAAAGTATGAATGGTTAAAAATCATTTCTGTATTATTCAGTGAGAGTTTTTCCTAAATAATTGCAGAGGTAAAGCACTCTTTTTTTGTTACAGACTTTGTTACGCATTTATCTATGAGTCTCCTTAGTGCTATTTTGCCCCCCCCAACAGGTGCTTGTTGATTACAAAAATATTTGGCACATATAGGTACTACTCTACCTACTATCTTGTTACTATACTATAGTCTTATATCCCTCTTTGATTCAAGGTGTTATATCCCCTTTGATTCTTATACTGAAACCAGATCTCAGATTCTACCCAATATGTTAAGCATTCAGATTTTACTTAGATTTTATTGGATAACCAATAGAAATAGTTAAATCCTGCATACCTGGCAACCCTAATTTAGGGCTCAGGAGCTTGATATAAAATGGAGACTGCTGTATGAAGATGCCCCAGTTTTTAATTTTACATGACAAAATAAACTGAATAACATTTCTATCATAATTTCATAAATCCATTAAAACAAAGTTAGATTAAAAAAACAGAATTTATGTTTACCTGATAAATTACTTTCTCCAACGGTGTGTCCGGTCCACGGCGTCATCCTTACTTGTGGGATATTCTCCTCCCCAACAGGAAATGGCAAAGAGCCCAGCAAAGCTGGTCACATGATCCCTCCTAGGCTCCGCCTTCCCCAGTTATTCGACCGACGTAAAGGAGGAATATTTGCATAGGAGAAACCATATGATACCGTGGTGACTGTAGTTAAAGAAAATAAATTATCAGACCTGATTAAAAAACCAGGGCGGGCCGTGGACCGGACACACCGTTGGAGAAAGTAATTTATCAGGTAAACATAAATTCTGTTTTCTCCAACATAGGTGTGTCCGGTCCACGGCGTCATCCTTACTTGTGGGAACCAATACCAAAGCTTTAGGACACGGATGAAGGGAGGGAGCAAATCAGGTCACCTAGATGGAAGGCACCACGGCTTGCAAAACCTTTCTCCCAAAAATAGCCTCAGAAGAAGCAAAAGTATCAAACTTGTAAAATTTAGTAAAAGTGTGCAGTGAAGACCAAGTCGCTGCCTTACATATCTGATCAACAGAAGCCTCGTTCTTGAAGGCCCATGTGGAAGCCACAGCCCTAGTGGAATGAGCTGTGATTCTTTCAGGAGGCTGCCGTCCGGCAGTCTCATAAGCCAATCTGATGATGCTTTTAATCCAAAAAGAGAGAGAGGTAGAAGTTGCTTTTTGACCTCTCCTTTTACCAGAATAAACAACAAACAAGGAAGATGTTTGTCTAAAATCCTTTGTAGCATCTAAATAGAATTTTAGAGCACGAACAACATCCAAATTGTGCAACAAACGTTCCTTCTTTGAAACTGGATTCGGACACAAAGAAGGCACGACTATCTCCTGGTTAATGTTTTTGTTAGAAACAACTTTCGGAAGAAAACCAGGTTTAGTACGTAAAACCACCTTATCTGCATGGAACACCAGATAAGGAGGAGAACACTGCAGAGCAGATAATTCTGAAACTCTTCTAGCAGAAGAAATTGCAACCAAAAACAAAACTTTCCAAGATAATAACTTAATATCAATGGAATGTAAGGGTTCAAACGGAACCCCCTGAAGAACTGAAAGAACTAAATTGAGACTCCAAGGAGGAGTCAAAGGTTTGTAAACAGGCTTGATTCTAACCAGAGCCTGAACAAAGGCTTGAACATCTGGCACAGCTGCCAGCTTTTTGTGAAGTAACACAGACAAGGCAGAAATCTGTCCCTTCAAGGAACTTGCAGATAATCCTTTCTCCAAACCTTCTTGAAGAAAGGATAGAATCTTAGGAATTTTTATCTTGTCCCAAGGGAATCCTTTAGATTCACACCAACAGATATATTTTTTCCATATTTTGTGGTAAATTTTTCTAGTTACAGGCTTTCTGGCCTGAACAAGAGTATCAATGACAGAATCTGAGAACCCTCGCTTTGATAAGATCAAGCGTTCAATCTCCAAGCAGTCAGTTGGAGTGAGACCAGATTCGGATGTTCGAACGGACCTTGAACAAGAAGGTCTCGTCTCAAAGGTAGCTTCCATGGTGGAGCCGATGACATATTCACCAGGTCTGCATACCAAGTCCTGCGTGGCCACGCAGGAGCTATCAAGATCACCGATGCCCTCTCCTGATTGATCCTGGCTACCAGCCTGGGGATGAGAGGAAACGGCGGGAATACATAAGCTAGTTTGAAGGTCCAAGGTGCTACTAGTGCATCTACTAGAGTCGCCTTGGGATCCCTGGATCTGGACCCGTAGCAAGGAACCTTGAAGTTCTGACGAGAGGCCATCAGATCCATGTCTGGAATGCCCCACAATTGAGTAATTTGGGCAAAGATTTCCGGATGGAGTTCCCACTCCCCCGGATGAAATGTCTGACGACTCAGAAAATCCGCTTCCCAATTTTCCACTCCGGGGATGTGGATTGCAGACAAGTGGCAGGAATGAGTCTCCGCCCATTGAATGATTTTGGTCACTTCTTCCATCGCCAGGGAACTCCTTGTTCCCCCCTGATGGTTGATGTACGCAACAGTCGTCATGTTGTCTGATTGAAACCGTATGAACTTGGCCTTTGCTAGCTGAGGCCAAGCCTTGAGAGCATTGAATATCGCTCTCAGTTCCAGAATATTTATCGGGAGAAGAGATTCTTCCCGAGACCAAAGACCCTGAGCTTTCAGGGGTCTCCAGACCGCGCCCCAGCCCACCAGACTGGCGTCGGTCGTGACAATGACCCACTCTGGTCTGCGGAAGCTCATCCCCTGTGACAGGTTGTCCAGGGACAGCCACCAACAGAGTGAATCTCTGGTCCTCTGATCTACTTGTATCGTCGGAGACAAGTCTGTATAGTCCCCATTCCATTGACTGAGCATGCACAGTTGTAATGGTCTTAGATTAATTCGCGCAAAAGGAACTATGTCCATTGCCGCTACCATCAAACCTATTACTTCCATGCACTGCGCTATGGAAGGAAGAGGAACAGAATGAAGTATTTGACAAGAGTTTAGAAGTTTTGATTTTCTGGCCTCTGTCAGAAAAATCCTCATTTCTAAGGAGTCTATTATTGTTCCCAAGAAGGGAACCCTTGTTGACGGAGATAGAGAACTTTTTTCTACGTTCACTTTCCACCCGTGAGATCTGAGAAAGGCCAGGACAATGTCCGTGTGAGCCTTTGCTTGAGGAAGGGACGACGCTTGAATCAGAATGTCGTCCAAGTAAGGTACTACTGCAATGCCCCTTGGTCTTAGCACCGCTAGAAGGGACCCTAGTACCTTTGTGAAAATCCTTGGAGCAGTGGCTAATCCGAACGGAAGTGCCACAAACTGGTAATGCTTGTCCAGGAATGCGAACCTTAGGAACCGATGATGTTCCTTGTGGAGAGGAATATGTAGATACGCATCCTTTAAATCCACCGTGGTCATGAATTGACCTTCCTGGATGGAAGGAAGAATTGTTCGAATGGTTTCCATTTTGAACGATGGAACCTTGAGAAACTTGTTTAGGATCTTGAGATCTAAGATTGGTCTGAATGTTCCCTCTTTTTTGGGAACTACGAACAGATTGGAGTAGAACCCCATCCCTTGTTCTCCTAAAGGAACAGGATGAATCACTCCCATTTTTAACAGGTCTTCTACACAATGTAAGAATGCCTGTCTTTTTATGTGGTCTGAAGACAATTGAGATCTGTGGAACCTCCCCCTTGGGGGAAGCCCCTTGAATTCCAGAAGATAACCTTGGGAGACTATTTCTAGTGCCCAAGGATCCAGAACATCTCTTGCCCAAGCCTGAGCGAAGAGAGAGAGTCTGCCCCCCACCAGATCCGGTCCCGGATCGGGGGCCAACATCTCATGCTGTCTTGGTAGCAGTGGCAGGTTTCTTGGCCTGCTTTCCTTTGTTCCAGCCTTGCATTGGTCTCCAGGCTGGCTTGGCTTGAGAAGTATTACCCTCTTGCTTAGAGGACGTAGCACTTGGGGCTGGTCCGTTTCTGCGAAAGGGACGAAAATTAGGTTTATTTTTGGCCTTGAAAGACCTATCCTGAGGAAAGGCGTGGCCCTTGCCCCCAGTGATATCAGAGATAATCTCTTTCAAGTCAGGGCCAAACAGCGTTTTCCCCTTGAAAGGAATGTTAAGCAATTTGTTCTTGGAAGACGCATCCGCTGACCAAGATTTTAACCAAAGCGCTCTGCGCGCCACAATAGCAAAACCAGAATTTTTCGCCGCTAACCTAGCCAATTGCAAAGTGGCGTCTAGGGTGAAAGAATTAGCCAATTTGAGAGCATGAATTCTGTCCATAATCTCCTCATAAGAAGAAGAATTATTTTTGACCGCCTTTTCTAGCTCATCGAACCAGAAACACGCTGCTGTAGTGACAGGAACAATGCATGAAATTGGTTGTAGAAGGTAACCTTGCTGAACAAACATCTTTTTAAGCAAACCTTCTAATTTTTTATCCATAGGATCTTTGAAAGCACAACTATCTTCTATGGGTATAGTGGTGCGTTTGTTTAGAGTAGAAACCGCCCCCTCGACCTTGGGGACTGTCTGCCATAAGTCCTTTCTGGGGTCGACCATAGGAAACAATTTTTTAAATATGGGGGGAGGGACGAAAGGTATACCGGGCCTTTCCCATTCTTTATTTACAATGTCCGCCACCCGCTTGGGTATAGGAAAAGCTTCGGGGGGCCCCGGGACCTCTAGGAACTTGTCCATTTTACATAGTTTCTCTGGAATGACCAAATTCTCACAATCATCCAGAGTGGATAACACCTCCTTAAGCAGAGCGCGGAGATGTTCCAATTTAAATTTAAATGTAATCACATCAGGTTCAGCTTGTTGAGAAATTTTCCCTGAATCTGAAATTTCTCCCTCAGACAAAACCTCCCTGGCCCCCTCAGACTGGTGTAGGGGCCCTTCAGAACCAATATCATCAGCGTCCTCATGCTCTTCAGTATTTTCTAAAACAGAGCAGTCGCGCTTTCGCTGATAAGTGGGCATTTTGGCTAAAATGTTTTTGATAGAATTATCCATTACAGCCGTTAATTGTTGCATAGTAAGGAGTATTGGCGCGCTAGATGTACTAGGGGCCTCCTGTGTGGGCAAGACTGGTGTAGACGAAGGAGGGGATGATGCAGTACCATGCTTACTCCCCTCACTTGAGGAATCATCTTGGGCATCATTTTCTCTAAATTTTGTGTCACATAAATCACATCTATTTAAATGAGAAGGAACCTTGGCTTCCCCACATTCAGAACACAGTCTATCTGGTAGTTCAGACATGTTAAACAGGCAAAAACTTGATAACAAAGTACAAAAAACGTTTTAAAATAAACCGTTACTGTCACTTTAAATTTTAAACTGAACACACTTTATTACTGCAATTGCGAAAAAGTATGAAGGATTTGTTCAAAATTCACCAAAATTTCACCACAGTGTCTTAAAGCCTTAAAAGTATTGCACACCAAATTTGGAAGCTTTAACCCTTAAAATAACGGAACCGGAGCCGTTTTTATATTTAACCCCTTTACAGTCCCTGGTATCTGCTTTGCTGAGACCCAACCAAGCCCAAAGGGGAATACGATACCAAATGACGCCTTCAGAAAGTCTTTTCTATGTATCAGAGCTCCTCACACATGCATCTGCATGTCATGCTTCTCAAAAACAAGTGCGCAATAGAGGCGCGAAAATGAGACTCTGCCTATGATTAGGGAAAGCCCCTAGAGAATAAGGTGTCCAATACAGTGCCTGCCGGTTATTTTACATAATTCCCAAGATAAAAATAATTCCTCAAGGCTATGGAGTATAAAATATGTTTATATATAAATCGATTTAGCCCAGAAAATGTCTACAGTCTTAAAAAGCCCTTGTAAAGCCCTTTTTTTTTTCTTTCCTTCTGTAATAAAAATGGCTTACCGGATCCCATAGGGAAAATGACAGCTTCCAGCATTACATCGTCTTGTTAGAATGTGTCATACCTCAAGCAGCAAAAGTCTGCTCACTGTTCCCCCAACTGAAGTTAATTCCTCTCAACAGTCCTGTGTGGAAACAGCCATCGATTTTAGTAACGGTTGCTAAAATCATTTTCCTCTTACAAACAGAAATCTTCATCTCTTTTCTGTTTCAGAGTAAATAGTACATACCAGCACTATTTTAAAATAACAAACTCTTGATTGAATAATAAAAACTACAGTTAAACACTAAAAAACTCTAAGCCATCTCCGTGGAGATGTTGCCTGTACAACGGCAAAGAGAATGACTGGGGAAGGCGGAGCCTAGGAGGGATCATGTGACCAGCTTTGCTGGGCTCTTTGCCATTTCCTGTTGGGGAGGAGAATATCCCACAAGTAAGGATGATGCCGTGGACCGGACACACCTATGTTGGAGAAAGTATAATTTAAAATACATTTCAATTTTTCTTTCAAACATACAGGGCAAAACTTAATTTACAGTTATAAATAGTTCTCAAATCACAGACAGACAGGCACAAACTCACTGTAGTGAACATGCATGTGAACATATATGGATTAATAAGAAACAGTTAACAAGATTTAAAAACTGTTAAATATTTATTAGGAGTCCTGTGTATGTAACGGTAAAATGCTAGACAACTCACCTTCATACATAATATTAAAGGAACCTATTATTCCATCTGTCAGAGTGTTAAATGTACCTCCCTGGTCGAAAAAAAAAAAGAAAAAGAAAATGTTATTTATTTCAATCAAAAATTAACATTTACTATAATATCCTTACACATAAAATCTAGACCTGGGTAAAATAATGTAATAAAACGTGATAACCATTGTTCTTAGCTGGTGTACATGATCATTGTCAAATTGCTTTGTTAAAGGGACATTCAACTTTTTCTTTCGTAATTCAGGTAGAGCATATGATTTCAAAACAACTTTCACATTTACTTCCATTATCAAATTTGCTTCATTCTCTTGATATCCTTTGTTGAAGGAACAACAATGCACTACTGGGAGCTAGCTGAACACATTGGGCTTTTTTTGCCTTGTAGGGATCCCTCCCACCTCTCTGATCCCGCCCCATAAACATCTCTTTAACCCTTCTCCCTCTATTAGTGACAGCCATCTTAGGTACTGGTAGCTGTCTCCCAGTACCTAGTTATAAGGTTTTTTTTATTATTTATTAATTGATTGTTTTTACCTTCCCCCTCCCTGCGATCATTAGTAAGGGTGCCCCCCTTTCTAATTCCACTTTTGCCATAGTGCAGCTTCCCATTCCCCCCTTCAAAAAAATTTCTGTAGTGTAGGGTCCCTCCCACTCTCGCCCCCCTCCACCTCTGTGCCGCCACCCACTTCCCGCCTTCCCTCCCACACCTCTTGCTGGAACAAGCAGTTGATCATTACAGATGGTGACACACACAATGTCACTGTCTGTAACAATCTGGCATTTGTCTTCATATAGTAATGGTGTAACAATCAAGACTGCTGGAGCTTCCTGAAGCTGCGACATAGGTCTATGGTATGCAGTACAATGGGCTTCGTATCACATGATGTAGATCTACATTACTTTGGGTCAAGAGGTTAATATTAAATGCTCAATCTGAATGAGAAAGTTTTTGGGTTTCATGTCCCTTTAATAACTTGTGACTTAATTTGAATCTGTGTCCAGCAGCTTATTGTATTTGTATTTTTATTTTAAGACCCTTTTTATTATAATTATTTATAATAAAAAAAAAACAAGAAGAAAAAAAAGACCTAATTTATTTAGATTTAGCTAAACAATTTCACTGAATAGAAAGTAGATGTGTAGCTAATTGTATAAAATTAGCTTATTTTATACAAATGCATTGAATCAACTGGTTTTAAAGTGAGGAATATTGTAAACTGTGAACTCGCAGGTATGTCAATAACTCATGTACAGCTATTCAGCCACAAGATGGCACAGGAGAGCTTTATCTAACTGTTCCATCTTTTATTTGTTTGTATCTTTTATGTTATTTATGTAGCTGGCAATTTGCCCATCGTTAAGATGAGGGAGGGTGAGTTTCTTAAAGGCTTAGGGAGGGGGCTCAAAATATGTCCCTAACATAATAATATCTAGGTAGACAAAAAAAACATTTGAAAGACGATTCTCTTCTTTTTAGCATTAGTGGTTTAATTCATCATTTCCTTTGAATGGTTAAGAGCTGTATTTTCTCCATATCAGCAGGATCTGATGCTAGATTTGGCTAAGCTTGTGGCACCTTGAAGCCCCTTCACATGGATATCTATTGTTACAGATGGTTTAAAACTCTCATCTCCCTCAGTGAACTAATATATCTAAATCCCTTCTACCCCACCACTGTTCATTTCTCACATTTTAGTGGTTATGTGTACCCGCTACAATTTTCTTCCTCCCAATGTTAAGATGTATAATTTTTACTGACAAATAAACATATTGATGCAAATAACATTACCCATTCCAAGGCATACAGACAGCATTTAAGGAACACTTTAACCATAAGGGGTGCTTCTATACAGGGTATATATAGCATATATGTTTTTATTACATAACCTTAAATCACTACTTATTCATGTATGTTGATAAATGCATATGAGATGATCTAGCATTTCCAATCTCCCTTATGTTATTATGCTAGGTAAAATTTCCTTAAAGCTTTTTAACCTATCTATTCTCCCAGAATAGCAAACCGGTGAGACTAGAGAGGTGCTTAGTGAATCTAGCCCACGGTAGCCAAATTCATTTTTAGGATTACTTTAATATGGAACGGTACCTAAATTACACAAACTACAAAATTCACATCTACGCATCAAAACAAAATCAAATGGCACAATCACCGCAGTCAACTCTTTCAAATACTTGGGTATATTGTTAGACCCCAATCTATCTTTTGGCCTCCACATAGAAAAACTTGCATCTAAACTCTGTCAAAAACTAGGTGCCCTGTACAGACCAGAATCAAATCCTGCCTCAGCCCTACAGTAAAGGAAAAGATTGTACAGCAAATGCTGATGCCAATCATGGATTATGGGGATGTAGTATATGCACCTGCACCGCAAACTTACCTTAATAAACTTAATACACTGTATAACTCATTCTGCTGCTTTGTGCTACAATGAAACTACAGGACCCACCATTGTGACATGCTAAAAGAACTAAACTGGCTGTCGCTGGAATCCAGACGCACCCTCCATCTTTCCTGCCTTGTGTTTAAGAGCTTTTCTGGGAAGCTCCCACCCTACCAGAGCAGAATGCTTTCCCTAGCTGTTACCACCTCCCATAACCTCCGATCCAGTACCAGCAAATTATTTAGTCTGCCTCCATACAAAAAGAAAGCAGCTCGATCCTCCTTTTCCTACAGAGCACCACAATTATGGAACGACCTCCCCCACACTTCCCCAAGGCTAATATCGTTTAAGAGATCCCTCTCTACATATCTCAAAACAGAATGCACCTGTCATGGTTGATTATATATTTCCTACCTGTTCTATGTTACATTTTGCATATATTATGTATTAATATTGTTTTTGTATTTTATTGTACCCTACTGTATCAATGCAATGTTTTGTGATCCCAGGACATACTTGAAAACGAGAGAAATCTCAATGTATCCTTCCTGGTAAAATATGTTAGAAATAATAATAATTATAATCCCCAAATCATTTTTTGTGGTCTTTGCCCGTCCCAGTTTTGCTGGAAATATGCTACACCTTCTCTAATGTAACTATTTATATAATTATATCTACATAAAGCTACTCTTATTTTTCTGAAAGAAAAAAAATAATAATTGAGCTTTAAATATGAACATGCATTTCTTGTTACGTAGTCCGCAGCTGAAAATGTCTCATGTAATTTAGCCATATGTGTGTTAGCCAAACAGTACCTTATTGAAATCTGTAAGCCTATTTTCGACCTAGGACAAAAAAAAAAACATGTCAAGAACATAGTAATAGAACATTTTCCCATCTCAATCAACAAGCATTTGGGAAGTGTGAAAAAATAATGGTTATCAGAGTTGAAAGAAAAATAAATTAGAAAATAAGAAAAAGAAGTTACTAAGAAAATATATTACCTTTGTAGAGATTGTTTTACTGTTAGTTTGTTAGTCCATAAATAGAAAATTCAGTAAAAATGGGTAAAATGTTGTTAAAAGATCACACAAAACAAAATACGGATGTATATTTATGATTTATACACAATTTCTTACTAAGCTTGCAGTTAAATCATTTCCTTGTCCTAGTAGAATTGCACTTTTATCAACAATCCTGAGTCCCACTAATGAACGTGCTTCTTTCACATTTATTGCCAGAGACACATTTTCTGCAGGTTCCGCTTTGCTTTTACTCCATGATAAAGAAACCTAAATTGTTACAAAGAAATATATCAAAATACTATAGGCAATTCAATTAAAATGTCTAGATTCTTTTGGGTAGGTTACTATCCTTTAGAAAAGTTTATTTAGTGACTCTTCTTCAAAATTCATCATTAAATCTCCAGTCCTCAAGTACACCTAAGAGGTAAAATTTTCATGATATCTGAACTAGAGCACAGGTGAAAATCTGGCCCGTTAGGGGTACTTGAGGTCTGGAGTTGATGAAGAAATAGATGTAAAACACTGTTCTAAAGGATTGTGGTCAACCCCTTTATTAGCTAAATACCCTGAAACATTTTCAGCACTTTTTATTTATTTATTTTTTATACATTTATTTTAATATTATATTTTACTGTTAATATGTGTGTGGAGGTATGTGAATATATATACAGGGCCGCCATCAGGGGGTGACAGGGGTGACTCCTGTCAGGGGCCCAATGGGCTAGGGGGGCCCCATGAGGCAAGAAGTAAAAAAAAAAGTGGGGTACTGCAGCAAAGTGCTAATTGAGCATGGGAAATGTTATTACAAGGAGTAACGTATTAGCATTTGAGAGGATTTCTGAGTGTGCACTAAACCACTATGCACAGTGTGAGACAGACTTGGCACTTTGTTTGTACAGTTTGTGCCTGAGTCAGACGGCAGATCACTTTCATTTGCAGAGGAGGTAGTAATTACTTAGCAAATGTTTTTTATTTCTTTCTGCAATTTAAGATTGTAACTTCAGTTTGGTAGTAGTTGTATGGTGGGGCCAGGGGTCCATAAAAACAATTTTTTTTTTAGCAGCAGTGTATTTATGATTATTTGACAATGCTGTAGAAATTCTATATTTAAAACCATGCAGAAATGTTTCCTCCTCAATACACAATTTATATATATTGCATTCCAGTTTACTGCCCCTTTATGCAAGGACTTTTCAGATACAAGGAGGCATTT
This sequence comes from Bombina bombina, assembly GCF_027579735.1. Taxonomy (NCBI): domain Eukaryota; kingdom Metazoa; phylum Chordata; class Amphibia; order Anura; family Bombinatoridae; genus Bombina; species Bombina bombina. Next base: position 523,295,046 of record NC_069502.1, on the reverse strand, counting down.
TATCTAAGATTTTTACATCTGCATAACATGTTATACTCTCAGACTAAGATTGCTCAGTGTAGGAAATGAGACAGGTTAACTTAAAACTGTTCAGTTTACTCTACAGCTGACTTAATTTTGAAATGCATACCAACAAGCTTAAATCCTGCACTTAACCAGATCTAATGGTATGAGTACCACAGCTTATGGTTCCACCAAGACCATATAGAGTACAGCATTTTCAAAATCCACAAGTACAGCTGACAGATGGGAACATTTGTACACTATATTTGAAGTGGTGCTCTTGGTTGGGGAAAATATCAAACAAACATATGTCAACCTTTTAAAAGTACTTTTCTTCATCTAGCCATCTACCCAGATCATTAATGTACAATTTTGAATTCACTGAATTATTTTTGTTTGCACATTTACAAATATGATTCTTTAAAAAGTGATCTCTTCATTTCTGCATTTTTTTATCATGCATGTCACACACTGTTGATTTAGGGGATGCAAGGTGCATAAATGTTTCCTCCTGTGAGTGTTTCTGTGGGTGTATGTGTTTATGTCTTTGTGCTTTGGCTTGTGTCTCTATAAGTGTGTTTGTATTTTTTTTCTGTTGGTATCTCTGTGAGGGTGGGTGTGTATGTTTTTGTGCATTTTCTGTGGATGTCTGTGAGGGTGTGTGCATATGTCTTTGAGCTTTTTCTATGGGTGTCTCTGTGAGGGTGGGCATGTGTTTGTCTTTGTGTATTTTCTCTGGATGCCTCTGTGAGGGTGGGTGTGTATGTTTGTGTTTTCTGTGGATGTCTCTGTGAGGGTGTGTGTGTGTGTGTATGTATGTCTGTGTTTTCTGTGGATGTCTCTGTGAGAGTGTGTATTTTCTGTGGGTGTCTCTGTGAGGGTGTGTATGTCTTTGTGTGTTTTCTGTGGATGTCTCAGTGAAGGTGTGTGTGTATGTCTTTGTGTGTTTTCTGAGGCTGTCTCTGTTGGTGTTTCCTTGGGTGTATGTGCAAGTTTGAGTTTGTGTGTGGGTGTCCATTGTATGTTCCTTTTTAGGACATTTTGACCTTACTACTGATTATTCACATCTTTCTACAGACTTTGAGACTTATGAGACCTTTCCGGAAGTCACCAATCTACCATTTAACCTTTAAATTATTGTTTAGGCAGTTCAGGGCCCTTCCTTTCAGCCACTGTAAAGCTGTTGTCATCATTTAGTTGGCATCTTCCTTTACAAAAAGATAATCTGAACTCCATATTTTGTTTTCTAAATCTCCTTTTTTTACAAAACTGTAGTTTACCTCATTATTTGTCAGGGCAATGTAAACAAGTGCTAAGTGTCTGTTTGGTTGTCTGTGTCTGAGTTTCTTTGCGTGTTTGCTAGAGTGTCTGTATGTGAATCCTTATGTGTGAGTGTGTGTGTGTGTTTCTGTGTATGTTTCTACCTTTACAACATTTCCAAGTTTAAATAGACAATTAAGAATAAAGTGCATATACGTTTTAGTCACTTGGTCAAAAATTGAACATGTCAAAGGAGGGGGGGGGGGGCCTGATCAATGGTTAAGTCAGGGGCCCCAAAATTTCTAGTGGCGGCCCTGTATATATATATATATATATATATATATATATATATATATATATATATATATATATACACACATACACACACACACACACATATATATATATATATATATATATATATATATATATATATATATACTTTATTTTAATATGTTTTAAATGTGTTTTCATTTAATTTTCTTTTAGCCTTAACACTTTTCTTCATGTCAGAGGCATAACTAGAAACCACAGGGCCCAGGTGCAAGAATCTATTGCGAACTCTGCACCCCCTGTAGTTTCGCCCCTGCTTCAGGTCTTTAGTCGCACTAACTTTTTAAGCTTTATGTGTTGTGCTCATTTGTAACACATAACTCACAACTACAAGCTAGTAGCTGCAGCGTTTTAGTGGCTTTTTACACATGGGGAAATGAAAGTCAAAATAAAAACATTCCGACACCATTTAAAAACTCAGTTTCCAATTGACATATTATCAAACTGATTTTTTTTTTCTTTAGTATCCTTTTGTTGATACTCATTTCTATGAGAGCATACTGGGGTTGGTTCATGTGTCTTGAGCAATTAGGGCCAGATTACAAGTAGAGAGCTAAATATCTCTTTAATGAAAGCGATATTTGCTCTCCACTGTGTAATACCAGTGCATGCTAATGTGCGCTGGTATTAAAAGTTGTCTGCAATGCGAACTTGACCTCACATTTGCATTGCTGGGAAGCATTGCGCTCATGAGAGCACGCTTCCATAGGCTCCTATAGGAGCCTTGTGCTGATGCTGTCAGAGACGACATCAAAACTACAGCGCCAGCGAAGGGGGCAAGTCACGCAGCGATGACAGCAAATATAAAATGGTATATGTATATGCTAATATACATATATATTTATGTATTTATATGTGTACACTTCTTAACATATAAATATATATGTATATAAGCATATACATATATATTTACTGGGAACACACAGTTCCCATAGACCGCAATGTAAAGGCACTTTTCAGTGCCGTTTTTTTTCCAATACTTCACTCCCACCAACTTTAACCCCAAAATACTGCCTAGTGCAGTAATTTTATTAAAAAAATAAAGATGCTGCCATCCTTATTGTTTAATAAAATACACTATCCAGTATTTTGGGGCCATTTGGTGCAGATTTATAAAATTAACCAGAGATCTTATCTCTGGTTAATTTTATAAGTGCTAAGTAATTTAGTGCTCCACTTGTAATCTAGTCCTAAATGTTTAAGTTTGTCACACATATTATTTATTATAAGACAGATTACCTAGGTTAGGTATGCTCTGATAGAAAGGAGCTAAAGGAATAGTTTTGTCAAAATTCAACTTTCATGATTCAGATAGAACATGCAATTTTAAGCAACTTTCTAATTTAATCCTATTATCAATTTTTCTTCATTCTCTTGGTATCTTTATTTGAATGTAAGCTTAGGAGCCAGCCCATTTTTGATCCAGAACCTGGGTAGCACTTGCTGAATGTTGGCTACATTTAGACACCAATCAGAAAGAGCTACCTGGGTGCTGAACCAACAATGGGTCGGCTCCTAAGCTTTAAATTCCTGCTTTTTCAAATAAAAATACCAATAGAATGAAGAAAAATTGATAATAGGAGTAAAATAAAAAGTTGCTTAACATTGCATTCTCTATCTGAATCATGAAGGTTTAATTTTGACTAGACTGTTCCTTAAAGGGGCAGTCTAGTCAAAATTAAACTTTCATGATTCAGATAGGGCATGTAATTTTAAACAACTTTCCAATTTACTTCTATTATCTAATTTGCTCAGTTCTTTAGATATCCTTTGTTGAAGAAATAGCAATGCACATGTGCGAGCCAATCACACAAGGCCTCTATGTGCAGCAACCAATCAGCAGCTACTGAGCATATCTAGATATGCTTTTCAGCAAGTGATATCAAGAGAATGAAGCAAATGAGATAATGGAAGTAAATTAGAAAGTTGTTTAAAATGACATGCTCTTTCTAAATCACAAAAGAAAAAATTTGGGTTTCATGTCCCTTTAAGTATAAGAAAAGGATACCAAGAAAAAAGGGCACATTTTATAATTAAAAATAAATTGGAACTTTTTTTTATTGATTTACATTTCAGAAAATATATTAATTTGTCAAATGATCAGAATGGCCATATGTAAATATTTTAAACTTGATCTGTTCTGTTCCAAACTATCTTTCTTCGTAAGAGTCATAACATTTAGTTGTGATATAGTTTAAAACCAAGGAAATAGCAGACGTAACTTAAGTCAAATCTAAGTTTTGTTTGAAAGAAAGCTGCAGTTACAAACAAGATAAAGGATAGTTAGCTACATGTTTTATGTTGGCATTTTACAATTATTACTACTTAAACTAAGAAGAAGAGCTAAGAAAAATGATTTACCTTATTTTTAAAAGTGCCGTTTATGGTAAGTAGCTTAGTATCTTGCACAATATTGTTATAGCTGCTATTCAAGTTAAGGAAATAAACCGTGAGAAGCGCAGAAGGGGCCCATGACTGTTCAGGCGTAAGAGTAAAGGATGTGCCCATATTCCTCCCAGTGGATACTATTATTCCTTTGGCACTAACCTGCAACAAGAAAATACATAGACCTGGGTTATTAGCAAATCTTAAGCTCCTTGTAAGTTGTACATAGAATAAACGGAATATATTTATATGAACAATTCATGTATGCTATATTTTTATTTCACAGCCTACTGAACAATAAATGGACATTGAAGTCAGTTTTCTTTGTTGCATGTAAAATACGGTATTTTTTAATATATTACATAAAAAAAGGAAAAAAAACAATGTGTTTTTTTTTCTGCGTGTAGTAGTGTGCCTCTGTCCACTTACTTAAGCAGTGTCTGACATGGCCCTAATATTATCAGCGCACTCTGTTCTCACCCCAGAGTGATCACGCTTACCTCTTAGTTCTGGTAATTTAGCCAAAACCTCAGTCATAACAGTAGCCATATCCTGTAATGTGATTTGTAATGGCCGCCCAGATGTACTCGGCACTACAATATCACGCACCTCCCTCTGAGCGGGAGATGTAGGTACTGACACGTGAGGCGAGTTAGTCGGCATAACTCTCCCCTCGTTGTTTGGTGAAATTTGTTCAATTTGTACAGATTGACTTTTATTTAAAGTAGCATCAATACAGTTAGTACATAAATTTCTATTGGGCTCCACTTTGGCATTGCAACAAATGACACAGGTATCATCCTCTGAATCAGACATGTTTAACACACTAGCAAATAAACTTGTAACTTGGAAATACAATTCAATTAGAATAATATTAAAACGTACTGTGCCTTTAAGAAGCACAGAAGATCTATGACAGTTGAAAATTAATAAATTGAAACAGTTATAGCCTCAATCCTTGTAAATAACACAACTTTAGCAAAGGTTTAATCCCATTAGCAAAGATAACAAATTCTGAAAGCAGGAAACAAATTACAGAATAAACGTTTTTTATCTCAGTCAAACTATAATTCTCACAGCTCTGCTGAGAGAAATTACCTCCCTCAAAATAAGTTTTGAAGACCCCTGAGCTCTGTAGAGATGAACCGGATCATGCAGGGAATACAATGAGTTGCTGACTGAAATATTTGATGCGTAGTAAAAGCGCCAAAAAACGGTCCCTCCCCCTCACACACAGCAGTGAGGGAGAACAGAAACTGTCAGAAAACAGATTAAGCAACTGCCAAGTGGAAAAATAGTGCCCAAACATTTATTCACTCAGTACCTCAGTAAATGAAAACGATTTTACATTCCAGCAAAAACGTTAAACATAATCTCTAGTTATTAAACAGCTTTATGTATTTCTTACAGTGTAATTCTAGTGAAGTACCATTCCCCAGAATACTGAAGTGTAAAGTATACATACATGACATTATATCGGTATGGCAGGATTTTCTCATCAATTCCATTGTCAGAAAATAAAAACTGCTACATACCTCTATGCAGATTCATCTGCCCGCTGTCCCCTGATCTGAAGTTTACCTCTCCTCAGATGGCCGAGAAACAGCAATATGATCTTAACTACTCCGGCTAAAATCATAACAAAAACTCTGGTAGATTCTTCTTCAAACTCTGCCAGAGAGATAATAACACACTCCGGTGCTATTTTAAAATAACAAACTTTTGATTGAAGATATAAAACTAAGTATAATCACCATAGTCCTCTCACACATCCTATCTAGTCGTTGGGTGCAAGAGAATGACTGGGAGTGACGTAGAGGGGAGGAGCTATATGCAGCTCTGCTGGGTGAATCCTCTTGCACTTCCTGTTGGGGAGGAGTAATATCCCAGAAGTAATGATGACCCGTGGACTGATCACACTTAACAGAAGAAACTAATACTTCAGTAAATTGTACAACACAACCACTTCCATTTAGTTTCAGTATCAATTTTATTTAAAGGGATATAAAATGCAAACTTTCATTCCATGGTTTGGAAGTCATTTTGAATTATCAATGAACAATAAGAGCACTCTATGGGGCCCATTTATCAAGCTCTGAATGGAGCTTGAGGGCCGTTGTTTCTAAAGACCGCTGCTCCATAACCCTGTCCGCTTGCTCTGAGCAGGTGGACAGACATTGCCAAAAATCAACCCAATCGAGTATGATCGGGTTGATTGACACCTCCCTGCTGGTGGCCGATTGGCTGTGAATCTGCAGGGGGCGGCGGTGCACCAGCAGCTCTCCGCATTCGGCGAGGTTTGGCGGACATGATCCGCACTGTCGGATCAGGTCCGCCAGACCTTTGATAAATATCCCCCAGTCTCTCTATGGGGCGCTATATCAAAAAAGTGTAAATGAATAAGGTATATGGGTTTAAAGTATAGGATGGACGTCACTAGGTGGATGGGCACATAGGATACAAAAAATATATGTACATATATACCTGTAAATATAATCAAATATACTCAAATACTCAAACAAAAAATAGAAACAAAGAGTCCTATTTCCCAGAATCACTGTGTGAATACTGAATAAAGTGTACTTATAAAATATGATGAAAAAGGTTCTTAAAAGGTGAGTAGATTCAGACTGTGTAACTGCTTACTTTATGTTCCCCACACACATTAGATTCAGACCGCATTGTATAATTTAAAAAAAAACATAATTTATGCTTACCTGATAAATTTATTTCTCTTGTAGTGTAGTCAGTCCACGGGTCATCCATTACTTATGGAATATATCTCTTCCTAACAGGAAGCTGCAAGAGGATCACCCAAGCAGAGCTGCTATATAGCTCCTCCCCTCACATGTCATATTCAGTCATTCGACCAAAACCAGACGAGAAAGGAGAAACCATAGGGTGCAGTGGTGACTGGAGATTAATTAAAATTTAGATCTGCCTTAAAGACATGGCGGGCCGTGGACTGACTACACTACAAGAGAAATACATTTATCAGGTAAGCATAAATTATGTTTTCTCTTGTTAAGTGTAGTCAGTCCACGGGTCATCCATTACTTATGGAATACCAATACCAAAGCTAAAGTACACGGATGAAGGGAGGGACAAGCCAGGAACATTAAACAGAAGGAACCACTGCCTGAAGTACCTTTCTCCCAAAAATAGCCTCCGAAGAAGCAAAAGTGTCAAATTTGTAAAATTTTGAAAAAGTGTGAAGTGAAGACGAAGTTGCAGCCTTGCAAATCTGTTCAACAGAGGCCTCATTTTTAAAGACCCAGGTGGAAGCCACAGCTCTAGTAGAATGAGCTGTAATCCTTTCAGGAGGCTGCTATCCAGCAGTCTCATAGGCTAAACGTATTATGCTACGAAGCCAAAAAGAGAGAGAGGTAGCCGAAGCCTTTTGACCTCTTCTCTGTCCAGAGTAAACGACAAACAGGGAAGAAGTTTGATGAAAATCTTTAGTTGCCTGCAAATAGAACTTCAGGGCACGGACTATGTCCAGATTATGCAAAAGTCGTTCCTTTTTTGAAGAAGGGTTAGGACACAGTGATGGAACAACAATCTCTTGATTGATATTCCTGTTAGTAAATACCTTAGGTAAGAACCCAGGTTTAGTACGCAGAACTACCTTGTCTGAATGAAAAATCAGATAAGGAGAATCACAATGTAAGGCAGATAACTCAGAGACTCTTCGAGCCGAGGAAATAGCCATCAAAAACAGAACCTTCCAGGATAACAGCTTGATATCAATGGAATGAAGGGGTTCAAATGGAACGCCTTGAAGAACGTTAAGAACTAAGTTTAAGCTCCACGGCGGAGCAACAGTCTTAAACACAGGCTTAATCCTAGCTAAAGCCTGACAAAAAGCCTGAACGTCTGGAACTTCAGCCAGACGTTTGTGTAGAAGAATAGACAGAGCAGAAATCTGTCCCTTTAACGAACTAGCAGATAAGCCCTTTTCTAAACCCTCTTGTAGAAAGGACAATATCCTAGGAATCCTAACCTTACTCCATGAGTAACATTTGGATTCGCACCAATATAAATATTTACGCCATATCTTATGGTAAATTTTTCTGGTAACAGGCTTCCTAGCCTGTATTAAGGTATCAATAACCGACTCCGAGAAGCCACGCTTTGATAGAATCAAGCGTTCAATCTCCATGCAGTCAGCCTCAGATAAATTAGATTTGGATGGTTGAAAGGACCCTGAATTAGAAGGTCCTGTCTCAGAGGCAGAGACCACGGTGGACAGGACGACATGTCCACTAGGTCTGCATACCAGGTCCTGCGTGGCCACAGAGGCGCTATCAGAATCACAGAAGCTCTCTCCTGTTTGATCTTGGCAATCAAACGAGGAAGCATCGGAAATGGTGGAAACACATAAGCCATGTTGAAGACCCAAGGGGCTGTCAGAGCATCTATCAGCACCGCTCCCGGGTCCCTGGACCTGGATCCGTAACAAGGAAGCTTGGCGTTCTGGCGAGACGCCATGAGATCCAGATCTGGTTTGCCCCAACGATGAATCAGTTGAGAAAAGACCTCCGGATGAAGTTCCCACTCCCCCGGATGAAAAGTCTGGCGACTTAGAAAATCCGCCTCCCAGTTCTCCACACCTGGGATGTAAATCGCTGACAGGTGGCAAGAGTGAGACTCTGCCCAGCGAATTATCTTTGAGACTTCCAACATCGATAGGGAACTTCTGGTTCCCCCTTGATGGTTGATGTAAGCCACAGTCGTGATGTTGTCCGACTGAAATCTGATGAACCTCAGAGTTGCTAACTGAGGCCAAGCTAGGAGAGCATTGAATATTGCTCTTAATTCCAGAATATTTATTGGGAGGAGTTTCTCCTCCTGAGTCCATAATCCCTGAGCCTTCAGGGAGTTCCAGACTGCGCCCCAGCCTAGAAGGCTGGCGTCTGTTGTTACAATCGTCCAATCTGACCTGCGAAAGGTCATCCCCTTGGACAGATGTGGCCGAGAAAGCCACCATAGAAGAGAATCTCTGGTCTCTTGATCCAGATTTAGTAGGGGGGACAAATCTGAGTAATCCCCGTTCCACTGACTTGGCATGCACAATTGCAGCGGTCTGAGATGCAGGCGCGCAAATGATACTATGTCCATTGCCGCTACCATTAAGCCGATTACTTCCATGCACTGAGCTACTGACGGGTGTGGAATGGAATGAAGGACACGGCAAGCATTTAGAAGTTTTGATAACCTGGCCTCTGTCAGGTAAATTTTCATCTCTACAGAATCTATAAGAGTCCCTAGAAAGGGAACCCTTGTAAGTGGTAATAGAGAACTCTTTTCCACGTTCACCTTCCACCCATGCGACCTCAGAAATGCCAGAACTATCTCTGTATGAGACTTGGCAGTTTGAAAACTTGACGCTTGTATCAGAATGTCGTCTAGGTACGGAGTCACCGCTATGCCTCGCGGTCTTAGTACCGCCAGAAGTGAGCCCAGAACTTTTGTAAAGATTCTTGGAGCCGTAGCTAATCCGAAGGGAAGAGCTACAAACTGGTAATGCCTGTCTAGGAAAGCAAATCTTAGGTACCGATAATGATCCTTGTGAATCGGTATGTGAAGGTAGGCATCCTTTAAGTCCACTGTGGTCATGTACTGACCCTCTTGGATCATGGGAAGGATGGTTCGAATAGTTTCCATTTTGAATGATGGAACTCTTAGGAATTTGTTTAGGCTTTTTAAGTCCAAGATTGGTCTGAAGGTTCCCTCTTTCTTGGGAACCACAAATAGATTTGAATAGAATCCTTGCCCGTGTTCCGTCCGCGGAACTGGGTGGATCACCCCCATTAGTAAGAGGTCTTGTACACAGCGTAGAAACGCCTCTTTCTTTATTTGGTTTGCTGATAACCTTGAAAGATGAAATCTCCCTCGTGGAGGAGAAGTTTTGAAGTCCAGGAGATATCCCTGAGATATGATGTCCAACGCCCAGGGATCCTGGACATCTCTTGCCAAAGCCTGGGCGAAGAGAGAAAGTCTGCCCCCCACTAGATCCGTTTCCGGATAGGGGGCCCTCTCTTCATGCTGTCTTAGGGGCAGCAGCAGGTTTCTTGGCCTGCTTGCCCTTGTTCCAGGACTGATTAACTTTCCAGCCCTGCCTGTAACGAGCAACAGCTCCTTCCTGTTTTGGAGCGGAGGAAGTTGATGCTGCTCCTGCCTTGAAGTTACGAAAGGCACGAAAATTAGACTGTTTGGCCTTTGATTTGGCCCTGTCCTGAGGTAGAGCATGGCCCTTACCTCCCATAATGTCAGCTATAATTTCTTTCAAGCCGGGCCCGAATAAGGTCTGCCCTTTGAAAGGAATATTAAGCAATTTAGATTTAGAAGTCACGTCAGCTGACCAGGATTTAAGCCATAGAGCTCTGCGCGCTTGGATGGCGAATCCGGAGTTCTTAGCCGTAAGTTTTGTTAAATGTACGACGGCATCAGAAACAAATGCGTTAGCTAGCTTAAGTGCTTTAAGCTTGTTCATAATTTCATCCAATGGAGCTGTGCGAATGGCCTCTTCCAGAGACTCAAACCAGAATACCGCCGCAGCAGTGACAGGCGCAATGCATGCAAGGGGCTGTAAGATAAAACCTTGTTGAACAAACATTTTCTTAAGGTAACCCTCTAATTTCTTATCCATTGGATCTGAAAAGGCACAACTATCCTCCACCGGGATAGTGGTACGCTTAGCTAAAGTAGAAACTGCTCCCTCCACCTTAGGGACCGTCTGCCATAAGTCTCGTGTGGTGGCGTCTATAGGAAACATTTTCCTAAATATGGGAGGAGGGGAAAAAGGCACACCAGGTCTATCCCACTCCTTGCTAATAATCTCTGTAAGCCTTTTAGGTATAGGAAACACGTCAGTACACACCGGTACCGCATAGTATCTATCCAACCTACATAATTTTTCTGGAATTGCAACCGTGTTACAATCATTCAGAGCCGCTAATACCTCCCCTAGAAATATGCGGAGGTTCTCAAGCTTAAATTTAAAATTAGAAATCTCTGAATCCAGTCTCCCTGGATCAGATCCGTCACCCACAGAATGAAGGTCTCCCTCTTCATGTTCTGCAAACTGTGACGCAGTATCTGACATGGCTCTCACCTCATCCGCGCGCTCTGTCCTTAACCCAGAGCTATCGCGCTTGCCTCTTAATTCTGGAAATTTAGATAATACTTCTGTCATAACAGTAGCCATGTCTTGCAAAGTGATTTGTAAGGGCCTCCCTGATGTACTTGGCGCCACAAAATCACGCACCTCCTGAGCGGGAGGCGAAGGTACTGACACGTGAGGAGAGTTAGTCGGCATAACTTCCCCCTCGTTGTCTGGTGATAATTTCTTTACATGTAAAGATTGACTTTTATTTAAAGTAACATCAATGCAATTAGTACACAAATTTCTATTGGGCTCCACATTGGACTTTAAACATAGTGAACAAAGAGATTAATCTGTGTCAGACATGTTTAAACAGACTAGCAATGAGACTAGCAAGCTTGGAAATACTTTTCTAAATAAATTTACAAGCAATATAAAAAACGCTACTGTGCCTTTAAGAAGCACAAAAAGCTGTCACAGTTGAAATAACAATGAACCAAAATAGTTATAGCAACCAATTTTTCACAGTAAATGTATTAAGTTAGCAAAGGATTGCACCCACCAGCAAATGGATGATTAACCCCTTAATACCCAAAAACGGATAACAATTTAATAATTCACGTTTTTATCACAGTCAAAACACACTGTCACAGGTCTGCTGTGACTGATTACCTCCCTCAAAATGAATTTTGAAGACCCCTGAGCTCTCTAGAGACGATCTGGATCATGGAGGATGAAGTAGACAGATTGTGACTGAATTTTTACTGCGCAAAAAAGTGCTAAAATAGGCCCCTCCCACTCATATTACAACAGTGGGGAAGCTCAGATAACTGTTTCTATGCAGAAAACAAAGATGGCCATGTGGTAAAAATCATGCCCCAATAAGTTTTATCACCAAGTACCTCACAAAAAACGATTAACATGCCAGTAAACGTTTTAAACATACATTTGAAAAGTTATGAAGTGTTATTAATAAGCCTGCTACCAGTCGCTTTTACTGCAGTTAAGGCTCATACATTATTTCAGTATTAACAGTATTTTCAGAGTCAATTCCATTCCTTAGAAAAATACATTCAGTGTACACACACTCATCAGCCTAATACCAGTCGCTATCACTGCATTTAAGGCTGAACTTATGTTACATTGGTATCAGCAGTATTTTCTCAGTCAATTCCATTCCTCAGAAAAATAATTTACTGCACATACCTCATTTGCAGGGGGGCCATGCATGCTATTCCCCTTTTCTGAAGTTACCTCACTCCTCAGATGAGAACAGCCAGTGGATCTTAGTTACGTCTGCTAAGATCATAGAAAACGCAGGCAGATTCTTCTTCTAATGCTGCCTGAGAACAAACAGCACACTCCGGTGCCATTTAAAATAACAAACTTTTGATTGAAGAAATAAACTAAGTTAAAAAACACCACAGACCTCTCACAGCGACCTATCTTTAGTTAGGCTGCAAGAGAATGACTGAATATGACATGTGAGGGGAGGAGCTATATAGCAGCTCTGCTTGGGTGATCCTCTTGCAGCTTCCTGTTAGGAAGAGATATATTCCATAAGTAATGGATGACCCGTGGACTGACTACACTTAACAAGAGAAAAAATATTTTTTAATATATTAAATTTCATCTTACTTTTTGCCCTGTGACTGTTAGTGTGCGTCCGTTTGCTAACCCCTCCTTGTCATCTTGAACGTGGGAGGTATAGACCGAATCTGTACCTCCCACATGCAAATGATGTTACACCCATTTTACCACCCATTGAAGCTTGCTCACTAGTGATGTCGCAAATAGTTCGCCGGCGAATAGTCCCCGGCGAACATAGCTTGTTCGCGTTCGCCGCGGCGTTGTGAACATATGCAATGTTCAATCCGCCCCCTATTCGTCATCATTGAGTAAAACTTTGACCCTGTACCTCACAGTCAGCAGACACATTCCAGTCAATCAGCAGCAGACCCTCCCTCCCAGACCCTCCTACCTTCTGGACAGCATCCATTTTAGATTAATTCGGAAGCTGCATTCTTAGTGAGAGGAGGGACAGTGTAGCTGCTGCTGATTTAATAGGGAAATCGATAGCTAGGCTAGTGTATTCAGTGTCCACTACAGTCCTGAAGGACTCATCTGATCTCTGCTGTAAGGACAGCACCCCAAAAAGCCCTTATTAGGGCTAGAACATCAGTCTGCTTCTTTTTTTTTTCCTTTGTAATCTAATTGCGGTTGCCTGCCTGCCAGCGTGTGTGTCAGGCTCACAGCGTATACTGTGCCAACTTGCCCAGTGCCACCACTCATATCTGGTGTAACAGTAGTGTACATTTAAAAAACAACAACACTTTTTTGACTGTGTTAAATAATAGCAGTCAGTTTCCTTCACATGTGTGCATTTCAGTGCCTGCCAGGGCACAGTGTCACCCCAGTGCAACTCATATCTCGTGTAACAGTAGTGTACATTAAAAAAAAAATAACTTTTTTGACTGTGAAATAATAGCAGTCAGTTTCCTTCACACGTGTGCATTTCAGTGCCTGCCTGCCTGCCTGCCAGGGCACAGTGTCACACCAGTGCAACTCATATCTGGTGTAACAGTAGTGTACATTTAAAAAAAACAACACTGATAGGGGACGTAACAGGGATTAAACTGCTAAGAATAGTACTACTTAACACACCACTCCTATCTGGTGGCACATTAGATTGCACGCGCAGTGCCCCAAATTTGAAGTAGGAGGACCGACGAAGCATCTTTTTCCATCTCCCGGTTCCTAAAATCGATGCCATATACACGTCTCCTGATAGGATTAAACTGATAGGAATAGTACTACTTAACACACCTTATAATAACGGAGAGAGAGGTAACACAGAGAGAGGAGTCTGAAGAAGAGGAGTCGGAGGAGGAAAGTGGCTTTGAGGAGGTGGAAGACCAAACACATCAGGCGTCCCAGGGGGCTTGTTGTCACCTTTCGGGGACCCTTGGTGTTGTACGTGGCTGGGTGGAGGAAGAGACCTTCAATGACATCAGTGAGGACAAGGAACGGGGCATGGCTAGCTTGGTATCCAACCTTGTGCAAATGGGGAGTTTGCGGTTGTGCAAATTGACTGTTTGCGGTTGTTTGCGGTGCATTAAACGGGGAGTTTGGTCTGTAACTGTGTAGCAGGCATAACCCTTACACTACCTGATCGATACAACATCATACCTGATGTTTTAAAGCACGTTATTCCAAACAATTTAGGATTCTTAGGAATTGTAGGTGATTTATGCCCTTTATGGATTTAAACCAGACTCTGCATCAACTATGTAATTTTCCATGGGAGTTTTGCCATGGATCCCCCTCCAGCATGCCACAGTCCAGGTGTTAGTCCCCTTGAAACAACTTTTCCATCACTATTGTGGCCAGAAAGAGTCCCTGTGGGTTTTAAAATTCGCCTGCCTATTGAAGTCTATGGCAGTTTGCCCGGTTCGCCCGTTCGCGAACAGTTGTGGAAGTTCGCGTTCCCAAATTTTTATGTTCGTGACATCACTATTGCTCACACTTCAGTAACAACAGAGTGGCTTTTTTTCTCTCATAGCAACAGTGCATACGTAAATCAAGTATCTATACCTCGATCTCATATAATTTCTAACTCTGCGTTTGCTATGTTACATACTGATTTTAGAGACATTCATTTTGGTGGCATTTTCTTTATTGAAAATAAGCCATTTATATTTTATAAATTGATCTTTTATAAACTCATGATTTAAATCATCTATTCCTTATATAAATTGTTCGCTGCGCTAATGAAATCTGTGTTTATATGATTTATATACAATGATTAAATTGTATGTATAATTCAGTGTAAATATAGACAGCATTATCTATTTCTTTATACTAAATAATGATGAGGATGCAGAGCTTGAATATTTTCTTTCGATCGATGCGTCTTATGAAGAACGAAATGCTCAATGGAAAAATTTGGAGCGTCCTCTAATATATACAGTGTTGGAAGCATCTATTGCTTCCTGTGAATGTAGGATTTTGAAGCAAATAATCACAGTTCCGGTGTAAGGATAGGCAGGGAGAGATTTGTAAGTTTAAAAGTAAATACGTTTATTCATACTTGCATTAAAACGATAACATAGGCACAGCAAACTGACAGACTTCGGCTGACGCGTTTCCTGCCTTACAGGCAGTTCATCAGAGCACAAGATAGAGTGTTACCAACAGCTGTTAAATCAGGGAAAAGCCATGACCTAAGCCAATCAAAATAAGTGAATCTGTTACAAAGATTTAACCATTTAATTGCTCAATCCCAGGGCTATCAATCTAGAAATACATACCTAAATTGCTACATTTTGTTTAGAAAATAACACTCAATAAAAATATCAAAAAGAAAAGTTTTAAAAGTTAATATCAAATTGAATTCAAAAATAAAAAATACAAATAAAGAAGGGAACTCTTAAGAATATAATCACATACTTGCAACAAAGTATAAAACCAAGTTGATCACGTCCCAACATTTGCAAAATAGTAGCTATTTCAGTATAAAAGTTAAATGTAACCAAAAATATAATAAGCACTTGCAAATTATGTCAAACGTGTCCAACCCTGGGCTATACAGTGCGCTTACACATATTCAGAAAAAACGGAAAACATTGTTCGTTATGGAACATTTGTTGAAAAGCTTAGACAAAAAATAAATTTCTAATATCTAGCTTCATCTATAGGTCTCAATTAGATCTTTATATATGATTGTTTAGTTACAATGACATGATCACAATACAAATCATGTATAAAAGAACTTTAATTAGCGAACCTTGTCAAATAGTAGTGTCAATAAAATACTAATGTGTTGTTTCCTTGCATAATACATGTCACATAACCAAATGTTAACCTGTTATTGCTATCACTTCAGGTATTCTCAACAATTTCATATAATAATTGTCCCACAGTGAACTTCACCTATCAATATACAGTTTGATATCACTGATTTTGTTCATGTCCAGGGGACTACCAGTTTTGAGTGTGTAAATCCAATAGACTTCCCTCTTACTGAGAGCTTTATATCTATCACCACCTCTCAAACCCAGCTTGACCTGTTCAATTCCCTGGAACTTAAAGGAGTCAAACTTATTGGTATGATTAAAGAAATGTTTGGCAACAGGAGTTTTAGGTTCCTTAGCTTCTAGGGACAAAAGATGCTCTCGGATCCTATCTTTGAGACCCCTCGAAGTGAGTCCCACATATTGAAAATGTATTGAATGCACGTAATAAGATAGACTATAAATGTAGAGTTGCAATTAATGCGCTCACGAATTCTAAAGGTTGAACCTGTAGTACCGGATGTAAAAGTATCCCCAGTTACAGCATAATCGCAACTTTTACAGGGTCTTACTCCACATCTATAAAAACCTACCCTACCTGGTAACCAGGTATCAGCTCTATTTCTTACACTAGTTTTAGAGCTAAAGTTTTTAGCAACCCTATCTCCAATAGTTTCAGATCTACAGGAAATGAAATTGCAATGCTTACTCACAAATCTAAGGTCTTCATCTCTCTCAAGCAAAAGCAATCTTTTTTTAATGATGTTACATATATCAGTGTATTGTCTGCTGTATTTGGTTATGCAATTTATACCTCTTTGTTCAGATACCCTTCTGTCAGGATTCTTAATTCTGTCCCTCAACAGACTGGCCCTGTCAAAACCAGCAATCTTAGATGACAGGTCTCTCAAGGAGCATTGGTCATAGCCTCTCTCCAATAGGCGTATGGTCAGGTCATTTGCATGTCTCCACTAATCCTCCAAATTACTACAATTTTGTCGTAACCTAATGAACTGGCCTTTAGGAATACCTTTTTTAAGGTGATTGGGATGTAAAGAATCAGCTCGTAAGATAGTATTTCCTGAAACCTCTTTCCTATATACCTCTGTTGTTATAGCCTGGTCAGTATGACCCAAAAGGACATCCAAATAGGGTATATTGTCTGGAGAGGCACTGAAAGTGAATCCGAGATTGTTGACATTGTCATTCAGATATCTAACAAAATCTGTTAGCTCACCATCTGTGCCTCCCCACACAATCAAAATGTCATATATATATATCTAGTATATAGTTTAATGTTGTTCTTAAAGACATTTTCCACACCAAATATTTTCCATATCTCAAAGTCAGCAAGGAACAAATTCGCGTAAGAGGGGGCACATTTTGCCCCCATTGCTGTTCATCTTAACTGTAAAAAGAACTCACCATCAAAAACAAAATAATTATGGTTGAGCAAGAATGTAATAGCCTGTAAGATGAATTCCATAAGTTTAGTATCATATCCTGAATATCTTTCCAACATTTTCTTCACAGAGCAGATACCAAGCTCATGTGGGATACAAGAATATAATGATATTGCATCAATAGTTGCAAATTTATATCCTTCTCTCCATTGAAAATTTTGTATCAACCTGAGTAAGTGTTTCGTGTCTCTGAGAAACCCTGGTAATGATTTTACTATGGGCTGAAGTTGAGCATCAACCCATTCCCCTAACCTCTCCCCCAAGGAGCCAATAGCTGAAATGATAGGTCTCCCAGGGGGATTGGTTAGGGACTTATGTACCTTGGGTAGATATTTAAAGACAGGTACCCTTGGATGTTCAACAAAAATGTATTCAATTGTTTTGGTCGTAAGTACTGCGTTCTCCATTGCTAAATCCAATAGGTGTCTTAACTCTCTTTGAAACTTAAGTGTAGGATTAAATGTAAGCTTCTTATAGGTAAGGGTATCATCTAGTTGTCTATGAGCCTCTTTAATGTAATCTGTCTTATCTAGAATGACAATAGAGCCTCCCTTATCAGAATTGACTATTACTATATCTGGATTTTTAGTGAGTTTATCAAGTGCAGAGATTTCCTTCTTATTCAAATTATTATGCTTCCATTCACTATTACTCTTACTTCCAATCGTTTTCTCTGATAACTCAATTAGGTCTTGTTCCAAAATGGAATGAAATAATTCAATTACATCATTTCTTGCATGAACAGGATAAAATGTACTGTGCATAGCTTTCTTTACAGATTGTTTATCAAAAATACCAGTCTGGGCACTTTCGTCCTGCATTTCACATAGGGACACAACATCACACAGATCTTCAAAGTTACATATATCACTCAAAATCTGTGTGTCCCCATGTGTAACGCTGGGCGGAACCATCTCTATAGAATTTTTAAAATGTTTACTCAGAGTGACTTTTCGTATGAATTTATTGATATCTAGTATAGTATCAAACAAGTTGAAGTCCCTAGTGGGAAAAGCCTAGGCCTTTAGATAATACTGCAATTTCATTAGACTCTAATGCAATAGTAGACAGATTAATTATTTGCTGTCTTTGTGACCCTTTTTCTTCCATTGTGTTCTGCGGCTCGGGTATCTCGGTATTGATGCTACAGTCTCTGTATCCTCTCTTGTTGTTACTGAGACTTTTTCTTTCACTTTTTCTTTTGCATAATCCATCAGAACTACCCCGTTTTTTGGCCTTGCCCCCATTTCAGTCTCTGTTGTTGTAATCATTCTGATGGGTGTAGAAGTTGTAGGCAGAGCCAAAGTGGGAGTCCCAGTGGTAGTAGTCGATGTAGAATTGATATCACTAGAGCCAGTCGTATTTTCAAAGCTGGAAAATGTAACTTTCTTCAGATTCTTATTTTTATTATCATTATTATTATTAACCTTTTGTTTTCTCCTTTGCATCCGCCTCTCATTAATTCAGCTATAAACAATTCCAAGATCCTAGTCCTTAGTGTCCCTCTCATATTTCTTGAACTTGTTATCAGATAGTTCTATACTTAATTTGTCCAGAATATCATCCAATTGCTTCTGATAGTGGGTCATTTTTACATCATCTTTAAACAGCTCTAATTGTCTGTCTAGGCTATCAATTTCCAGCAGGATATCTTCTCTCTGTTCCTTTTTAAACTTTACCAGTTTCTCCATCAATATTAGAGAACAATCTGTAAGAGACTGGTTCCAAGAGAGCATAAATTCTGGAAAATCTTTATGAAATGCTGAAATTTTTTTTAGCCTTAGTCCCCGAGGTATCTTTTTTTCCTCCAGATAGTGTTCTAAAAACTCAATGTCTCACCATAACTTCAATTCCTTTATGTGTACTTTTTCTTTATTAACAAAAAGAGTTCCCAAATCCAATTTAACTTCATCAGATGCTGTGCCTTTAAATAATTTCTCTGATCTCTCCCTCCTAAGTGTATCGTTAATAGCAGCATATAAACCTTCAGATGATCACAAAGTCACACTGTATCAAACCTCCACTGGAGATAAATATTTTAGACTGAATAACATCAACAAGAACTTTTTTGGAAGGTTTGTTCACAGTATTAGTATATACAAGCATTGGTGAAAACAATTCCACACAGGAACCCCACAGTAGCGGATATCACCAAGTCAAAATATTGTTATGTGAACCATCCAGTTGTAAGGTAAAGAAGGACTTACCACACCTCACAGAAACCCACCGATCTAGTAAGAAGACTGTAACACGCTATTCAATTTCCTGGTACTAGTGTGCAGCTTGCAAATGCAAATCACAGTATGTCAGAGTGGATTTCAGAGTGGATTTCAGCGTGCCGCCTCTATAATACACCTGCTGTATTGTACAGGTGTAAGACTGCTCCAAACTCCGGTGCTGCTAGGGCTCTCCAGAACCCCTCAAATCCAAATCAAATAATCAAGCAAATAATCACAGTTCCGGTGTAAGGATAGGCAGGGAGAGATTTGTAAGTTTAAAAGTAAATACGTTTATTCATACTTGCATTAAAACGATAACATAGGCACAGCAAACTGACAGACTTCGGCTGACGCGTTTCCTGCCTTACAGGCAGTTCATCAGAGCACAAGATAGAGTGTTACCAACAGCTGTTAAATCAGGGAAAAGCCATGACCTAAGCCAATCAAAATAAGTGAACGTAGGATTTTGGGCATGCGCATAAATGAGAAAAGAGGAAACCAGAAGTAGATGATGTCATTGTGCGCACGTTCACTAATCTGGTACATAGCGCGACAGATATCATCACTATAGGTTGATCTCTAATTCTTAAAAAATCGGGGGGAAAAGCGGCGGTTCGGTAGGTTTGTAGATCAAATATATAGTCTAAAAATACAGTTTGATGAAAGAAACTTAGATTGAATACATGTTGCACATGTAATTTTGAGCTTTAAATGTCGGAGTATACTGTCCCTTTAAATCCTTTACCTCTTTTCCTATGAGCTGCATTAACTTTAGCTATATAGAGGGCAGTACAGTATATAAACTCCCTTTCAGTAATACTATGTTTACTATTACATTAAATATTTTTCAGTCAAACCGCATTAATACTGCTATATTATATACATGAGAGAATTGTTTATAAATAATTTCCCTTTAGTGTGTGAGATATAGACAGTATGGGCGAGATTACATATGTGGCGCAGGCTTCAGCGCAACTGCTAAAATCCGCGTCACCCATAATTTCCCCCTGCACATCGGGGAATCACAAAAACCCTGCAGGCAGTTCATAAACTGGCGATGTCCAGAAATGTGAGTAAATACACATTTCTGGAGTGCCAGTGACTTACGGCAGTTTAGAAACTGTCGGCGCCTAAGAAAATAAAAAAAATAAAAAATCTGCCGTAAAAGTCTAACCCGCCTCCCAAAAATAAACCCGACAGAGACACGTCAAAACCCTTATATCCGCCATCCACATTGCAACTAATAATAAAAGTATTAACCCCTAAACTGCTAAACCCCCACAACGCAATATGCCTAATTAAACTATTAACCCCTAATCCACCATTCACCCACATCGCAATCCACCTAATAAAAGTATTAACCCCTAAATCTGCCTTCCCCTACATTGCAAACTATCTAATAAATCTATTAACCCCTAATCCGCTATCCTCCCACATCGCAAAGTAACTAATTAAGCTATTAATTCCTAAACCGCCAACCCCCCACAACAAAAATAACTAATTTAATTACTAAGCCTCCTAACCTAACACTCCCTAAATTAACCACAACTACATTACATAAAAAATACTGTTACAATTAAAATTAAAAAAACTAACATTACTTAAAAAAAACTAAGATTAAATTAAATTATTCTAAAATTACAAAAAATAAAAAAGTCTATTATTACAGAAAAAAATAAACCAAATTATCAAAAATAAAAAAATTAAACCTAATCCCTTATGAAAATAAAAAAGCCCCCTCCAAAATAAGAACACCCCCTAATCTAAACTAAAATACCAATAGCTCTTAAAATGGCCTTTTGTAGGGCATTGCCCTAAGTTAAACAGCTCTTTTCCCTCCACCCACCAAAACCCCCAAAATAAAAAAATATAACACTAAAAAAACCTAAACTACCTATTGCCCCTAAAGGGGCATTTGTATGGGCATTGCCCTTAAAAGGGCATTCAGCTCTTTTACAGCCCAAAAAATCCCTCTCTAACCCCCAAAGAGGTACTCACTGTTCCTGAAGTCCAACGGAGAAGGTCTTCTTCCAGGCAGTGATGTGTTCTTAGAGGCGGAGACCTCTTCTATCTTCATCCAGGACCAAGGCGACGCGGAGGTGACTGCGGAACAAGACCGGTTTGATTTTCAGCAGCTCTCATCCTATTGGCTGACTTAAATTTTTCATCCAATAGGAATGCAAGGTACCTCATATTTAAACGGGTACCTTGCATTCAATCTTCAGTGTGCGGCGGTGATTTTACGAAGAAGATCTCCACATTGGATGGCTCTGTGTTCGCTGGTCTTGTTCCATAGTCACCTCCGTTCCGCGTCGCCTTGGTCCTGGATGAAGATAAAAGAGGTTCCTGCGCTGCTTTGCACTATATATTTTACTTCCATTTTACTGGATCTGTTTTTGTATATTGTTTTCTTAAATGTGTGCTTTGTAAGTTAACACATTTTCATATATATGCAATCAAAATCCTTGTTTAAACTTCCATGGAAATATATATTTTTGAATCTATATGTAGAATTTCTTCAATAGAAAGAAGTCTCTGGCCCAGACAGTTAAATTACGTTGTTTCTCATTTGAAAAAAAAAATTGGAATAAGTACTTTTTTGGGGGTTTTTTTGTAAGGGACCTAAAATTCTCTAGTTACCACATGAGTTGTATATAATAAAAGGCAAACATACAAAGTTTCCTACTTGGGCCTGTCAATCACCCCAAACAGTATTTAGACATGGTCTCTTTACAAGCAATTGATTTATTCTGCAATCAAGATTAAAAAAAAATCTGAACACTATGGGCCAGATTTACGTGTGGAGCACAAATGTTTGCACACAAGTGATGTTGGGTTTTTGCAAACGCGCAGGTTATATTGTGCTGGTATTGTAAATTGAAAGTAAAGATTTACGCTAAAATGATTACCACGTCTTCAAAGCTGGGGTTAACTGTTTTTCATAAAACAAAAAAGTGTCACAAAGCACATCAAAAATACATTACAAAGTACACTTACACTTATAATAGACCTGTCTAATAAAAATATTGCACAAAAAAATTATAAGGGCTCAAAGATATGAGGACTTGGGTGTTAGAAAAAAAAAAGTCAGGCAAAGGGCTTTAACATAAACATACATACATAGATACATATACTTGTCTAAAGATGTATATGTATGTATATTTATATGTCTATATATGTATGCATATGTACTGTATTTATGTATATATATGTCAGGATATCTGTGAGTGTTATTAAAATTATATATATATATATATATATATATATATATATATATATATATATATATATATATATATTATTTATACATGATAAGACCACAGGGTTAATTATATATGAAACTGGTTGCATCAGTTTTATTTACTATAAATTACAGTTCTCTCTGCCAGATAGGTTTGGCTGGTTAAAACAATCCCCTTTCTTCTTGGTTACAATGGATGCATTGCAAATCTTTGTCCCAATTCATCAAAAGGAATTGCTTTCAAAGTAATCTTAGAAAGATCTCTTCAAAAGACCTTTTGATCACTACCTGGAAATGTGTAATAAAATTTCCTATCAGATCAATATACTCCCTTATAAAAAGAAGAGAGCCTAGCAGGCTGAGCCAAGTGACACATTTTGTGGAAAGGTGACCATTCAAACTTTGATGCAAATTGGTACCTGCTGTGTTAGATAAACATCTGTGCTGGCTAACAGAGAGAAGTGTGCAACCCTATGAGTGCTGAAAGCATATAAAAATTTAAATTGTGATATTAAAAAGAGAAGTTAGAAAATCATCTATATGAACTGTATAATTATCAATTATTTACCCAGACTGTATATATATCTATATATGGATATGGGAAATGCAATTCAGATTTGTAATAGATTAAATTACAATTGTAATAATCCCATTTTTTTAAATATATGACGTGTTTTTTCTATCTTCCAGATGGGGCTAATATATGCTGATACAGGATTGCCTGTAAGAGGTGACCTAAGTCATATCATATGGTTAAACACTAAGGCCTAGATTTAGAGTTTGGCGGTAGCCGTGAAAACCAGCGTTAGAGGCTCCTAACGCTGGTTTTAGGCTACCTCCGGTATTTGGAGTCACTCAAAAAAGGGTCTAACGCTCACTTTTCAGCCGCGACTTTTCCATACCGCAGATCCCCTTAAGTCATTTGCGTATCCTATCTTTTCAATGGGATCTTTCTAACTCCGGTATTTAGAGTCGTGTCTGAAGTGAGCGTTAGAATTCTAACGACAAAACTCCAGCCGCAGAAAAAAGTCAGTAGTTAAGAGCTTTCTGGGCTAACGCCGGTTCATAAAGCTCTTAACTACTGTACTCTAAAGTACACTAACACCCATAAACTACCTATGTACCCCTAAACCGAGGCCCCCCCACATCGCCGCCATTCGATTAAATTTTTTTAACCCCTAATCTGCCGACCACCACCTACGTTATCCTTATGTAACCCTAATCTGCTGCCCCTAACACCGCCGACCCCTATATTATATTTATTAACCCCTAATCTGCCCCCCCTCAACGTCGCCTACACCTGCCTACACTTATTAACCCCTAATCTGCCGAGCGGACCGCACCGCTATCATAATAAAGTTATTAACCCCTAATCCGCCTCACTAACCCTATAATAAATAGTATTAACCCCTAATCTGCCCTCCCTAACATCGCCGACACCTAACTTCAATTATTAACCCCTAATCTGCCGACTGGAGCTCACCGCTATTCTAATAAATGTATTAACCCCTAAAGCTAAGTCTAACCCTAACACTAACACCCCCCTAGCTTAAATATAATTTAAATCTAACGAAATTAATTAACTCTTATTAAATAAATTATTCCTATTTAAAGCTAAATACTTACCTGTAAAATAAATCCTAATATAGCTACAATATAAATTATAATTATATTATAGCTATTTTAGGATTAATATTTATTTTACAGGTAACTTTGTATTTATTTTAACCAGGTACAATAGCTATTAAATAGTTAAGAACTATTTAATAGCTAAAATAGTTAAAATAATTACAAAATTACCTGTAAAATAAATCCTAACCTAAGTTACAATTAAACCTAACACTATACTATCATTAAATTAATTAAATAAAATACCTACAATTACCTACAATTAAACCTAACACTACACTATCAATACATTAATTAAATACAATACCTACAAATAACTACAATGAAATAAACTAACTAAAGTACAAAAAATAAAAAAGAACTAAGTTACAAAAAATAAAAAAATAATTACAAACATAAGAAAAATATTACAACAATTTTAAACTAATTACACCTACTCTAAGCCCCCTAATAAAATAACAAAGACCCCCAAAATAAAAAATGCCCTACCCTATTCTAAATTACTAAAGTTCAAAGCTCTTTTACCTTACCAGCCCTGAACAGGGCCCTTTGCGGGGCATGCCCCAAGAAGTTCAGCTCTTTTGCCTGTAAAAAAAACACATACAATACCCCCCCCCCCAACATTACAACCCACCACCCACATACCCCTAATCTAACCCAAACCCCCCTTAAATAAACCTAACACTAAGCCCCTGAAGATCATCCTACCTTGTCTTCACCTCACCGGGTATCACCGATCGATCCTGGCTCCAAAATCTTCATCCAACCCAAGCGGCGGCTGGCGATCCATCATCCGGTGGCTGAAGAGGTCCAGAAGAGGCTCCAAAGTCTTCATCCTATCCGGGAAGAAGAGTAGATCTGGACCGGCAACCATCATCTTCCAAGCGGCATCTTCTATCTTCATCCGATGAGGACCGGCTCCATCCTGAAGACCTCCACCGCGGACCCATCTTCATCCGGCGACGTCCAACTGAAGAATGACGGTTCCTTTAAGGGACGTCATCCAAGATGGCGTCCCTCGAATTCCGATTGGCTGATACGATTCTATTAGCCAATCGGAATAAAGGTAGGAATATTCTGATTGGCTGATGGAATCAGCCAATCAGAATCAAGTTCAATCCGATTTGCTGATCCAATCAGCCAATCAGATTGAGCTCGCATTCTATTGGCTGTTCCGATCAGCCAATAGAATGCAAGCTCAATCTGATTGGCTGATTGGATCAGCCAATCGGATTGATCTTGATTCTGATTGGCTGATTCCATCAGCCAATCAGAATATTCCTACCTTAATTCCGATTGGCTGATAGAATCCTATCAGCCTTCGGAATTCGAGGGACGCCATCTTGGATGACGTCCCTTAAAGGAACCGTCATTCTTCAGTTGGACGTCGCCGGATGAAGATGGGTCCGCGGTGGAGGTCTTCAGGATGGAGCCGGTCCTCATCGGATGAAGATAGAAGATGCCGCTTGGAAGATGATGGTTGCCGGTCCGGATCTACTCTTCTTCCCGGATAGGATGAAGACTTTGGAGCCTCTTCTGGACCTCTTCAGCCACCGGATGATGGATCGCCAGCCCCCGCTTGGGTTGGATGAAGATTTTGGAGCCAGGACCGATCGGTGATACCCGGTGAGGTGAAGACAAGGTAGGATGATCTTCAGGGGCTTAGTGTTAGGTTTATTTAAGGGGGGTTTGGGTTAGATTAGGGGTATGTGGGTGGTGGGTTGTAATGTTGGGGGGGTATTGTATGTGGGGTTTTTTACAGGCAAAAGAGATGAACTTCTTGGGGCATGCCCCGCAAAGGGCCCTGTTCAGGGCTGGTAAGGTAAAAGAGCTTTGAACTTTAGTAATTTAGAATAGGGTAGGGCATTTTTTATTTTGGGGGTCTTTGTTATTTTATTAGGGGGCTTAGAGTAGGTGTAATTAGTTTAAAATTGTTGTAATATTTTTCTTATGTTTGTAATTATTTTTTTATTTTTTGTAACTTAGTTCTTTTTTATTTTTTGTACTTTAGTTAGTTTATTTCATTGTAGTTATTTGTAGGTATTGTATTTAATTAATGTATTGATAGTGTAGTGTTAGGTTTGATTGTAGGTAATTGTAGGTATTTTATTTAATTAATTTAATGATAGTATAGTGTTAGGTTTAATTGTAACTTAGGTTAGGATTTATTTTACAGGTAATTTTGTAATTATTTTAACTATTTTAGCTATTAAATAGTTCTTAACTATTTAATAGCTATTGTACCTGGTTAAAATAAAGTTACCTGTAAAATAAATATTAATCCTAAAATAGCTATAATATAATTATAATTTATATTGTAGCTATATTAGGATTTATTTTACAGGTAAGTATTTAGCTTTAAATAGGAATAATTTATTTAATAAGAGTTAATTAATTTTGTTAGATTTAAATTATATTTAAGTTAGGGGGGTGTTAGTGTTAGGGTTAGACTTAGCTTTAGGGGTTAATACATTTATTAGAATAGCGGTGAGCACCGGTCGGCAGATTACGGGTTAATAATTGAAGTTAGGTGTCGGCGATGTTAGGGAGGGCAGATTAGGGGTTAATACTATTTATTATAGGGTTAGTGAGGCGGAATAGGGGTTAATAACTTTATTATGATAGCGGTGCGGTCCGCTCGGCAGATTAGGGGTTAATAAGTGTAGGCAAGTGGAGGCGACATTGTGGGGGGCAGATTAGGGGTTAATAAATATAATATAGGGGTCGGCGGTGTTAGGGGCAGCAGATTAGGGGTACATAACGATAATTTAAGTAGCGGCGGTTTACGGAGCGGCAGATTAGGGGTTAAAAATAATATGCAGGGGTCAGCGATAGCGGGGGCGGCAGATTAGGGGTTAATAAGTGTAAGGCTAGGGGTGTTTAGACTCGGGGTACATGTTAGGGTGTTAGGTGCAGATGTAGGCAGTGTTTCCCCATAGCAAACAATGGGACTGCGTTAGGAGCTGAACGCGGCTTTTTTGCAGGTGTTAGGTTTTTTTTTCAGCTCAAACAACCCCATTGTTTCCTATGGGGGAATCGTGCACGAGCACGTTTTTGAGGCTGGCCGCGTCCGTAAGCAACTCTGGTATCGAGAGTTGAAGCTGCGTTAAATATGCTCTATGCTCCTTTTTTGGAGCCTAACGCAGCCTTTATGTGGACTTTCAATACCAGAGTTATTTTTATGGTGCGGCCAGAAAAAAGCCGGCGTTAGCTACGCGGGTCCTTACCGACAAAACTCTAAATCTAGCCGTAAATATTTATATAACTTTAAATACATCATTCAACATATTATAAGTAGAATGTATAAGAAGTCTATATAAATGTTTCTATTTTAACAAAGAATTGATGATACTAGTGTGTGATCTCAAATTGTACATTTTCAATTATATTAAATAGGATATATATGCTGATCACAACGTTTATTAATACTGCAAATTATAGTATATAAAATAAACATTTTATAGGTTAGATATTTGAACTGCAGCAATATTTGAATGAAGCTATTTGTCTTTGTCTGCTGCCTCCTAGGGGATTAAAACTGGTATGACAGTCAAACAAATTGACTGTTTAAAACATATGCCAAACCAAATAGCCTATGAGATTTTCAGATTCCAGTAGCCAATCAGGGAGGCGTCTCCCAAATAACCAATCAGGGACAAGCTTCTGAAGAGCCTATCATCCTAATTTCACTGATAATTAGAATAAAAAGGGGTGGGGTTATATCACATGATATAACCTCAGGTAAGAGAAAAAAAAGGGATTCTGTGCTGAATTTTGACTGACAAACTGTTGCCTTGGGATCCAGTCTATTATAAAGCAATCTGGGCCTAATTGTTATCCATCTTGCAAAAATTACCTCTTTTAATTTATGAGGTGAAATTGGATTTATCAGAGGAACTCTGGAAGCTGAAACATTGATTTATTTGGGTAAAGTATAAGAAACTGTTAAGTATATTTAATATTTTAAATCAAAGGCTATAGTTAGATTACGGCTAGTACATTTAAAGAGCATACTTTGTATTTTAAACTAATATTCATAGTCCTGTGTAGTTCAACTAGTCATTATTAGTAATTAATTTATCTGCTAGGTAAAGATCCTTTGTGTTGCATATTTCTAAGGCATAAGAAATTCCAAAAGAAGTTAGTGGAGGTGAATGCAGGCAGCACAACTTAGTTAAAAATTAGTAGACTTTATTAAATCATTTTAAAACTGATATAAGCACAGATACAATGTTACCCAAACACACAAGGGGAAAGACTGCCTTCCGACGCGTTTCCTGCTCAAACTGAGCACTTCATCAGGGATGAATATAAGGACATATATTCAGAGTATATACACGCCATTGGAAAGGATAAATACACACCTGTTACACTATATCACACAAATGGATGCCGGTTGATTAATATTAATACGTTATAAAAATTGAATATACTTATATACCATTTAGTGCTCCACCAGAGTGCATAAAATATTATCAAGCTTGGTGATTCATACAGCTTTGGAATATAACATTAACACTGTCATTTAATACTCCATGGGATCCATCACAGTCGGTGTTTAGAGTCTAATGAATGAATGTTGGCTATTTCTAAGGCAGGCTTATTATTATTATTATAAGTAAATCCCTCTGGTTTTTATTAAGTTATTTGCAACTATATATATATTTTAGAACTGGCTTTAATTGTAGCTAAAAATAGTTTATTTCAGCTCAGAGAAATTTTCTGTTAAAGCATCTTGTTATATCGTTTAGCTAAGCACTGCTAAAGTTAGTTATCCATACTCTGGTATTTCATTGTGGTATTTTAATGTAATCCATTGTGAATAAGGTAATTTGTAAAGATATATTTTTATGATCTTTGTATAGAATATTGTAATCATCTGATTCACAATCTGGTTTTCTATAAATATAATTCAATGTGTTTATAACTTTAACTAATATAAAGAATTTAGGAATAAAATATTAATTTTAATTGTTTCGTATATACATTTTAATTGGGGGTTTGTTTTAAAGAATAACAATAAATAAATTGTATTATAACACAGCCATATACTGACATATTATTTGGAGGTGCTGCAGTAGATGAATATTACATTTATCACATTGATATAATATATTTGTAGTAAATAGAAATTATTAAAAAAAAAAAAATATTTTTGAAAAAATAATCTAAAAAAAAATATTAATTTTTTTGTGATTAAATATTTCAAAATTAATATTAATATCTTGAAATATTATTAAAATATTTTTTTTGAAAAATTGATAAATTGATTTTTCAAATTTCAAAATTAATATTAGTATTTTTGAAAATATAATTTTTTTTCTCTTTTTGGTCAAAATTGTATTAGCATTTTAATTCAACTAAATACTAAGCCAATATAATAATGTCTGTTACTAGTGATTTAATTAATTCTATACATAGTATTGAAATATGTTCCCCAAAATCGCAGAAACGCTTAAAACAGAAGCCCTTTCTCACCATAAAAATAAATTAAATATTAAGTGAGAATTAGGCGCTTACATTAAGATGCTGAAGACTAAGGCCAAAAATATTGCAGATAATATATGGTGTGGCGAAAGCGAAATATTTCAAGGACTGTTAAAATTGGGCCAACCTCAAAAGCGGGGAAAACGCGATTAAATAATTTTCAAAACTTGGGGCCTGCTCCTCTATGAGAACGATGAAATGTACAGTAAAATAGAAGTACAAAATTCACAATTGGAGCAACTGAGGGTTGAAAATTATTCATTTACGGTTAGATGAGGAAGAGGCAGAACGAATCCAGGATAAAATTGATGAGTTTGCCCAAAACATGGCCACCTGACAAAAATATAACCAGAATTTTACTAGCTCCGATAGAAGATTTGCATAAGGAACTTACACAAAGCCAGAGAGAATTAAGTGATTTAAAAAGGCAGTATCATCATAATGAAAACCCCTCTATTAGCAATGAGGACAATGCAGATAATTCTAAATCTCTTTAAGAATAAATCAGAAATTAACTGCAGAAATTTAGGGAAGAATTTAAACAAGGGACTCCTATTGGGTCAGAAATATGCTTCCCAAATAGACAGTCACCTCATGTTATAAATTCAGGAAACTGCTATTTCTCAGATGAGGAGGGGGGTGGCATCTCTAATAGTGAGTCAGAGGGCAGAGCTAGCTACCCAAATAGCCCACGTAGTACTAATGTACATAGGGGGTCTACCCATAGTAAATATAGGGCAGATAGGGGGCACTCCAGCCCCAAGAATAAGGTCCCTAGGAAAGCCCAAGATAGTCTAATAAGGTATATGACACCCCTAAAATAATTACTTTCCTAAAGGATGCAATACCTAAATTTTCCAAAAAACAGAACCACTTCTATAATTGACCACTTAGAGGCCTTTGAAAATGCTTTATCTATAATGAATGTTACTAGTGAGCGGTCAAAAATTTAATTTCTGCCCTGGGTATTTTATTTATAAAATATATTACCAGGAAAGATACATTGAGATTTCTCTCGTTTTCAAGTATGTCCTGGGTACACAAAACATTGCATTGATACAATGGGTACAATAAAATAAAAAACAATAATAATACACGATATATGCACAAAAATTTAACATAGAACAGGTAGGCAATATATAATCAACAACGACATGTGCATTCTGTTTTGAGATATGTAGAGAGGGATCTCGTAAAGGATATTAGGCATGGGGAAGGTTTGAAAGTGTGCGGGAGGTCGTTCCATAATTGTGGTGCTCTGTAGGAAAAGGAGGATCGAGCTGCTTTCTTTTTGTATTGAGGCAAGCTAAATAATGTGCTGATACTGGATCGGAGGTTATAGGAGGTGAGAATAACCGGTGAGAGCATACTGCTCAGGTAGGGTGGGAGCTTCCCAGAAAAGCTTTTAAACACAAGGCAGGAAAGATGGAAGGTGCGTCTGGATTCCAGCGACAGCCAGTTTAGTTCTTTTAGCATGTCACAATGGTGGGTCCTGTAGTTACATTGTAGCACAAAGCGGCAGAACGAGTTATACAATGTATTAAGTTTATTAAGGTTAGTTTGCGGTGCTGGTGCATATACTACATCCCCATAATCCACGATTGGCATCAGCATTTGCTGTACAATCTTTTCCTTTACAGTAGGGCTGAGGCAGGATTTGTTTCTGTACAGGGCACCTATTTTTGGATAAAGTTTAGATGCCAGTTTTTCTATATGGAGGCCAAAAGATAGATTGGGGTCTAACAACATACCCAAGTATTTAAAAGAGTGGACTGCGATCAGTGTGCAATTTGATTTTGTTTTGATGCATAGATGGGAATTTTGTAGTTTGTGTAGTTTAGGTCCTGTTCCAAAGATCATTGTGACAGTTTTGTCAGTGTTTAGGAAGAGTTTGTTTTTTGAGATCCAATTTTCTACCTCTGTGAACTGGTCTTGGAGCACTGCTTCAAGCTGCAGTAGATCGGAATTGTTTGCATAGATTACTGTGTCATCTGCGTACATGTGTACAGTTGAGGATTTGCAAACATTAGGCAGATCATTTAGAAATAGTGTGAATAGCAGGGGGCCGAGAATGGAACCTTGGGGAACACCACACATTGGGAGAGGGAGAGGGAGGGAGTCGCTGTCAGAAATAGAAACATATTGTGATTGATCCGATACATATGATCGAAATCAGGTTAGCGGATGATCACCAATACCTGAGTTTTTTAGTTTGAGCAGTAGTATGTCGTGGTCTACTGTGTCAAAGGCCTTTGCAAAATCAAGGAAAATAGGTCCAGTTAGGTTTCCTTGTTCCATTCCAGTTTGGATGTCGTTGCAAACTTTTAGGAGGGCAGTTGTAGTGGAGTGGTTTGTACGAAAACCTGATTGATCAGGGGTCAGATAGTTAGATTGTTGGTAATATTCACATAATTGCGTATGGACGCATTTTTCTAAGATATTTTACAATACTGGGAGCAATGATATTGGGCGATAGTTAGAAACCAAGGTTATCTCCCCACTTTTATGGATAGGCACTACTCTTGCAGTCTTCCAGAGTTTGGGTATGTATCCAGACACCAAGGATTTGTTAATTAGGGTTGTGACAGGTTTAGCAATTTCTGGCGCACTAAGCTTCAACAGCATTGCTGGGATTTGATCAGGTCCAGACTGGTTTTTAATTTTTAGGTTATTAAGGTGTTTCTTAATGACATTGATGGGTACAGGTCTAAAATTGAACTTCTCTATATTGGGTCTTTGCTGATTTAGTGGGGCCTGATCCACATTTGTAGCTTCAGGATGCATGCCATTTATTAGTTTGTCAATCAGGGTGGTGGAGCATCCGACAAAATATTTGTTAAAGGCATTTGCTACATGTTAGGGGAGTTGCAGGGTTTGGTTGTCCACATTGACAGTGGAGGGTTGGGAGTGGATTGGTGGAGTTTTTAAATTATTTATGACTTTCCAAAACTTTCTAGGGTTTGATATGTTATTGTTCAGATTTTCACAGAAATATTGGGCCTTGGACAATTTTGTTTGTTTAGTGCATATATTTCGCCATTGTCTATATACACAGTGATCGTTCATAGAGCCAGTATGCTTGAACTTTGACCACAATGAATCTCGAAA
Organism: Bombina bombina; assembly: GCF_027579735.1. Classification (NCBI taxonomy): domain Eukaryota; kingdom Metazoa; phylum Chordata; class Amphibia; order Anura; family Bombinatoridae; genus Bombina; species Bombina bombina. The sequence continues at coordinate 523,262,017 of NC_069502.1, read as the reverse complement.
CTGGTACATTTGAATGAGGTCAGCTGTGATCCAATTCAAGTGTGCTCCTTTTACTCTCACCTTACGCAGCGGGACATGTAAATTCCAAACTTGTAGGAGTTCGGACTGAAAGAATTCAACTGCAGAGTCAAGATCTGGGATTAGGTTTAATCTGTGCCAGGGGAGGTTCTTGATGTCATTTAGAAATGATTGAAGATTACATTTTTTGAAGGATCTGGTGATTTTAACCTTGGGAGAGGTTTTTGTTGCCTTTATTTTGTGCACACAGTACACTAAGCAGTGGTCACTGAAATTGTTAGGGAGAACACCTGCCTCCTGGATTCGGTCGGGAGAGGTGGAGAGAATCCTATCGAGCAGGGTGTGATTATGGCTTTTGTTGTTTATGCGAGTTGGGGAGGAGATTAATTGCGTTAGCTGCAAAGACTTAAACACAGAGCAACAACTATTATTTTTTGGATTCAGCCAATCAATATTAAAATCTCCAAAAACCAAAACTTCACTTTTTGGGTTTTGAGCTATGGTTTCACTAAGGAGATGGGCTATGTCTGAAAGGGAATGTACAGGAGAGCTAGGTGGGTGGTAGATTCCTACAACATTGATTGATTTACTGCACGGGAACTCAATTGTGCCAGAAAGGAAATCAAAGTTGGCAGGAGAGCTAGATTTTTGTAAGGGGGTGTACTTTGTGGAGTTGTCAACATAGATTACAATGCCGCCTCCTCTCTTTGCTCTGTCATTTCTATGGCATGAATACCCATGTATTGCAATGGCAGAGTCGGGTATTTTTGCGGTTAGCCACGATTCAGAGATCACAATGATTTTGGGCTTGTATTGTAAACACCAAGCTTGTAGTGCGTCGATTTTTGGTAGTAAGCTGCGGATATTACAGTGCACAAAGGAGATTCCTTTTTTAGCTGGAAGGCTAGGAATGGAATTTGTTGGGGGACCAGGGTTAGATTCTACATCATTTGCAAGGGCAAGTAACAGAAGGAATAGGAATTTGGGCATATTTTTTGTTTTGCCAATTAGTGAATGGGATATTTTATAGTTTTGTGAGGTGGGGGTAGGAGGGTTATTTTTTATAACTCTCCACCAGCACTCAGCAGATAAGTTACAGCAACAGAGCAGGCCATGGTGTATGATAATTTGTTTTCCAGTTTGAGGTGTGTGCTTATGGCAGTAGTGGTGTGAACAAAATTTGAGTGAGAAAAGGGTTAACAAAAATAACAGTATGGTCATATTTGGATTCATGTTAGTGGTATGAGGTGTGTAGATGAAAATAAAACAAAAGTAGTACAAAAAGTAAAAGAAATAAAAGTATATACTACTGATGTGTGATATATAGCTATTTGTAGGGAGAGAGAGTAAGTATTCTAAAGGGTTAAGTGAATGAAAGGATGTGCTAATCAGTGTTTGCAGCTGTCATTTTGGGAGAATGAAAGTTGAGTATGAGACTATCTATAAATAAGGAAATGAGCTTGGGGGGGTGGGGTGAGGGTCAGGGTGGGAGGGAAACTATCTTCCAAAGGCTACCTGCAGAGAGCAGTGTTACAGCTGAGATATTCAGGTCTGTGATTCTCTAAGAATACTGGGCAGATACATTTAAAATTCAGTCTGTTTGCAGAGAGCAGTGTTACAGATGAGATATTCAGGTCTGTGATTCTCTAAGAATACTGGGCAGATACACTTAAAACTCAGTCTGTTTGCAGAGAGCAGTGTTACAGCTGAGATATTCAGGTCTGTGATTCTCTAGGAATACTGGGCAGATACACTTAAAATTCAGTCTGTTTGCATAGAGCAGTGTTACAGCTGAGATATTCAGGTCTGTGATTCTCTAAGAATACTGGGCAGATACACTTAAAAATCAGTCTGAGGGAAAGAGAGATATTAGTGTCAGATGGGCCTGCAAAAAAAGTTAAGGGTGGGGGTATGTATGGACATTTTAGCAAAAGGGTCATTCAGGCAAAAAAACACAGGAAAGTTCAGAATTACAGAGATAAGACAGGTATCCATGTAGGAAAGAAAGCCATAAAACAAGGAACAAGAAAGATATATGGTCTTCCTAAGCTGGTTAAACTAACTTTTATCATAATGAACAGACATAATGGTGATAAAATATGCATTTAAAATAAAAATAATAGCAAATACATATTACAACACACACATCAGTAATAAAAGGGTAAAATATAATGAAATTTTTATCTTCCAAAGGCTACCTGTTTGCAGAGAGCAGTGTTACAGCTGAGATATTCAGGTCTGTGATTCTCTAAGAATACTGGGCAGATACACTTAAAATTAATTCTGTTTGCAGAGAGCAGTGTTACAGCTGAGATATTCAGGTCTGTGATTCTCTAAGAATACTGGGCAGATACACTTAAAATTCAGTCTGTTTGCAGAGAGCAGGGTAAACATCGCAAATTCTTTGCTTCACTAAATGATATGAATATTCATTCCTGGAATTTAACACAAAATCAGTGCAACCCCATTGTTTCCTATGGGGGAATCGTGCACGAGCACGTTTTTGAGGCTGGCCGCGTCCGTAAGCAACTCTGGTATCGAGAGTTGAAGCTGCGTTAAATATGCTCTATGCTCCTTTTTTGGAGCCTAACGCAGCCTTTATGTGGACTTTCAATACCAGAGTTATGTTTATGGTGCGGCCAGAAAAAAGCCGGCATTAGCTACGCGGGTCCTTACCGACAAAACTCTAAATCTAGCCGTAAATATTTATATAACTTTAAATACATCATTCAATATATTATAAGTAGAATGTATAAGAAGTCTATATAAATGTTTCTATTTTAACAAAGAATTGATAATACTAGTGTGTGATCTCAAATTGTACATTTTCAATTATATTAAATAGGATATATATGCTGATCACAACGTTTATTAATACTGCAAATTATAGTATATAAAATAAACATTTTATAGGTTAGATATTTGAACTGCAGCAATATTTGAATGAAGCTATTTGTCTTTGTCTGCTGCCTCCTAGGGGATTAAAACTGGTATGACAGTCAAACAAATTGACTGTTTAAAACATATGCCAAACCAAATAGCCTATGAGATTTTCAGATTCCAGTAGCCAATCAGGGAGGCGTCTCCCAAATAACCAATCAGGGACAAGCTTCTGAAGAGCCTATCATCCTAATTTCACTGATAATTAGAATAAAAAGGGTGGGATTATATCACATGATATAACCTCAGGTAAGAGAAAAAAAAGGGATTCTGTGCTGAATTTTGACTGACAAACTGTTGCCTTGGGATCCAGTCTATTATAAAGCAATCTGGGCCTAATTGTTATCCATCTTGCAAAAATTACCTCTTTTAATTTATGAGGTGAAATTGGATTTATCAGAGGAACTCTGGAAGCTGAAACATTGATTTATTTGGGTAAAGTATAAGAAACTGTTAAGTATATTTAATATTTTAAATCAAAGGCTATAGTTAGATTACGGCTAGTACATTTAAAGAGCATACTTTGTATTTTAAACTAATAATTCATAGTCCTGTGTAGTTCAACTAGTCATTATTAGTAATTAATTTATCTGCTAGGTAAAGATCCTTTGTGTTGCATATTTCTAAGGCAGGCTTATTATTATAAGTAAATCCCTCTGGTTTTTATTAAGTTATTTGCAACTATATATATATATTTTAGAACTGGCTTTAATTGTAGCTAAAAATAGTTTATTTCAGCTCAGAGAAATTTTCTGTTAAAGCATCTTGTTATATCGTTTAGCTAAGCACTGCTAAAGTTAGTTATCCATACTCTGGTATTTCATTGTGGTATTTTAATGTAATCCATTGTGAATAAGGTAATTTGTAAAGATATATTTTTATGATCTTTGTATAGAATATTGTAATCATCTGATTCACAATCTGGTTTTCTATAAATATAATTCAATGTGTTTATAACTTTAACTAATATAAAGAATTTAGGAATAAAATATTAATTTTAATTGTTTCGTATATACATTTTAATTGGGGGTTTGTTTTAAAGAATAACAATAAATAAATTGTATTATAACACAGCCATATACTGACATATTATTTGGAGGTGCTGCAGTAGATGAATATTACATTTATCACATTGATATAATATATTTGTAGTAAATAGAAATTATTAAAAAAAAAAGAATTATTTTTGAAAAAATAATCTAAAAAAAAATATTAATTTTTTTGTGATTAAATATTTCAAAATTAATATTAATATCTTGAAATATTATTAAAATATTTTTTTTGAAAAATTGATAAATTGATTTTTCAAATTTCAAAATTAATATTAGTATTTTTGAAAATATAATTTTTTTTCTCTTTTTGGTCAAAATTGTATTAGCATTTTAATTCAACTAAATACTAAGCCAATATAATAATGTCTGTTACTAGTGATTTAATTAATTCTATACATAGTATTGAAATATGTTCCCCAAAATTGCAGAAACGCTTAAAACAGAAGCCCTTTCTCACCATAAAAATAAATTAAATATTAAGTGAGAATTAGGAGCTTACATTAAGATGCTGAAGACTAAGGCCAAAAATATTGCAGATAATATATGGTGTGGCGAAAGCGAAATATTTCAAGGACTGTTAAAATTGGGCCAACCTCAAAAGCGGGGAAAACGCGATTAAATAATTTTCAAAACTTGGGGCCTGCTCCTCTATGAGAACGATGAAATGTACAGTAAAATAGAAGTACAAAATTCACAATTGGAGCAACTGAGGGTTGAAAATTATTCATTTACGGTTAGATGAGGAAGAGGCAGAACGAATCCAGGATAAAATTGATGAGTTTGCCCAAAACATGGCCACCTGACAAAAATATAACCAGAATTTTACTAGCTCCAATAGAAGATTTGCATAAGGAACTTGCACAAAGCCAGAGAGAATTAAGTGATTTAAAAAGGCAGTATCATCATAATGAAAACCCCTCTATTAGCAATGAGGACAATGCAGATAATTCTAAATCTCTTTAAGAATAAATCAGAAATTAACTGCAGAAATTTAGGGAAGAATTTTAACAAGGGACTCCTATTGGGTCAGAAATATGCTTCCCAAATAGACAGTCACCTCATGTTATAAATTCAGGAAACTGCTATTTCTCAGATGAGGAGGGGGGTGGCATCTCTAATAGTGAGCCAGAGGGCAGAGCTAGCTACCCAAATAGCCCACGTAGTACTAATGTACATAGGGGGTCTACCCATAGTAAATATAGGGCAGATAGGGGGCACTCCAGCCCCAAGAATAAGGTCCCTAGGAAAGCCCAAGATAGTCTAATAAGGTATATGACACCCCTAAAATAATTACTTTCCTAAAGAATGCAATACCTAAATTTTCCAAAAAACAGAACCACTTCTATAATTGACCACTTAGAGGCCTTTGAAAATGCTTTATCTATAATGAATGTTACTAGTGAGCGGTCAAAAATTTAATTTCTGCCCTGGGTATTTTATTTATAAAATATATTACCAGGAAAGATACATTGAGATTTCTCTCGTTTTCAAGTATGTCCTGGGTACACAAAACATTGCATTGATACAATGGGTACAATAAAATAAAAAACAATAATAATACACGATATATGCACAAAAATTTAACATAGAACAGGTAGGCAATATATAATCAACAACGACATGTGCATTCTGTTTTGAGATATATAGAGAGGGATCTCGTAAAGGATATTAGGCATGGGGAAGGTTTGAAAGTGTGCGGGAGGTCGTTCCATAATTGTGGTGCTCTGTAGGAAAAGGAGGATCGAGCTGCTTTCTTTTTGTATTGAGGCAAGCTAAATAATGTGCTGATACTGGATCGGAGGTTATAGGAGGTGGGAATAACCGGTGAGAGCATACTGCTCAGGTAGGGTGGGAGCTTCCCAGAAAAGCTTTTAAACACAAGGCAGGAAAGATGGAGGGTGCGTCTGGATTCCAGCGACAGCCAGTTTAGTTCTTTTAGCATGTCACAATGGTGGGTCCTGTAGTTACATTGTAGCACAAAGCGGCAGAACGAGTTATACAATGTATTAAGTTTATTAAGGTTAGTTTGCGGTGCTGGTGCATATACTACATCCCCATAATCCACGATTGGCATCAGCATTTGCTGTACAATCTTTTCCTTTACAGTAGGGCTGAGGCAGGATTTGTTTCTGTACAGGGCACCTATTTTTGGATAAAGTTTAGATGCCAGTTTTTCTATATGGAGGCCAAAAGATAGATTGGGGTCTAACAACATACCCAAGTATTTAAAAGAGTGGACTGTGATCAGTGTGCAATTTGATTTTGTTTTGATGCATAGATGGGAATTTTGTAGTTTGTGTAGTTTAGGTCCTGTTCCAAAGATCATTGTGACAGTTTTGTCAGTGTTTAGGAAGAGTTTGTTTTTTGAGATCCACTTTTCTACCTCTGTGAACTGGTCTTGGAGCACTGCTTCAAGCTACAGTAGATCGGAATTGTTTGCATAGATTACTGTTTCATCTGCGTACATGTGTACAGTTGAGGATTTGCAAACATTAGGCAGATCATTTAGAAATAGTGTGAATAGCAGGGGGCCGAGAATGGAACCTTGGGGAACACCACACATTGGGAGAGGGAGAGGGAGGGAGTCGCTGTCAGAAATAGAAACATATTGTGATTGATCCGATACATATGATCGAAATCAGGTTAGCGGATGATCACCAATACCTGAGTTTTTTAGTTTGAGCAGTAGTATGTCGTGGTCTACTGTGTCAAAGGCCTTTGCAAAATCAAGGAAAATAGGTCCAGTTAGGTTTCCTTGTTCCATTCCAGTTTGGATGTCGTTGCAAACTTTTAGGAGGGCAGTTGTAGTGGAGTGGTTTGTACGAAAACCTGATTGATCAGGGGTCAGATAGTTAGATTGTTGGTAATATTCACATAATTGCGTATGGACGCATTTTTCTAAGATATTTTACAATACTGGGAGCAATGATATTGGGCGATAGTTAGAAACCAAGGTTATCTCCCCACTTTTATGGATAGGCACTACTCTTGCAGTCTTCCAGAGTTTGGGTATGTATCCAGACACCAAGGATTTGTTAATTAGGGTTGTGACAGGTTTAGCAATTTCTGGCGCACTAAGCTTCAACAGCATTGCTGGGATTTGATCAGGTCCAGACTGGTTTTTCATTTTTAGGTTATTAAGGTGTTTCTTAATGACATTGATGGGTACAGGTCTAAAATTGAACTTCTCTATATTGGGTCTTTGCTGATTTAGTGGGGCCTGATCCACATTTGTAGCTTCAGGATGCATGCCATTTATTAGTTTGTCAATCAGGGTGGTGGAGCATCCGACAAAATATTTGTTAAAGGCATTTGCTACATCTTAGGGGAGTTGCAGGGTTTGGTTGTCCACATTGACAGTGGAGGGTTGGGAGTGGATTGGTGGAGTTTTTAAATTATTTATGACTTTCCAAAACTTTCTAGGGTTTGATATGTTATTGTTCAGATTTTCACAGAAATATTGGGCCTTGGACAATTTTGTTTGTTTAGTGCATATATTTCGCCATTGTCTATATACACAGTGATCGTTCATAGAGCCAGTATGCTTGAACTTTGACCACAATGAATCTCGAAACTGGTACATTTGAATGAGGTCAGCTGTGATCCAATTCAAGTGTGCTCCTTTTACTCTCACCTTACGCAGCGGGACATGTAAATTCCAAACTTGTAGGAGTTCGGACTGAAAGAATTCAACTGCAGAGTCAAGATCTGGGATTAGGTTTAATCTGTGCCAGGGGAGGTTCTTGATGTCATTTAGAAATGATTGAAGATTACATTTTTTGAAGGATCTGGTGATTTTAACCTTGGGAGAGGTTTTTGTTGCCTTTATTTTGTGCACACAGTACACTAAGCAGTGGTCACTGAAATTGTTAGGGAGAACACCTGCCTCCTGGATTCGGTCGGGAGAGGTGGAGAGAATCCAATCGAGCAGGGTGTGATTATGGCTTTTGTTGTTTATGCGAGTTGGGGAGGAGATTAATTGCGTTAGCTGCAAAGACTTAAACACAGAGCAACAACTATTATTTTTTGGATTCAGCCAATCAATATTAAAATCTCCAAAAACCAAAACTTCACTTTTTGGGTTTTGAGCTATGGTTTCACTAAGGAGATGGGCTATATCTGAAAGGGAATGTACAGGAGAGCTAGGTGGGCGGTAGATTCCTACAACATTGATTGATTTACTGCACGGGAACTCAATTGTGCCAGAAAGGAAATCAAAGTTGGCAGGAGAGCTAGATTTTTGTAAGGGGGTGTACTTTGTGGAGTTGTCAACATAGATTACAATGCCGCCTCCTCTCTTTGCTCTGTCATTTCTATTGCATGAATACCCATGTATTGCAATGGCAGAGTCGGGTATTTTTGCGGTTAGCCACGATTCAGAGGTCACAATGATTTTGGGCTTGTATTGTAAACACCAAGCTTGTAGTGCGTCGATTTTTGGTAGTAAGCTGCGGATATTACAGTGCACAAAGGAGATTCCTTTTTTAGCTGGAAGGCTAGGAATGGAATTTGTTGGGGGACCAGGGTTAGACTCTACATCATTTGCAAGGGCAAGTAACAGAAGGAATAGGAATTTGGGCATATTTTTTGTTTTGCCAATTAGTGAATGGGATATTTTATAGTTTTGTGAGGTGGGGGTAGGAGGGTTATTTTTTATAACTCTCCACCAGCACTCAGCAGATAAGTTACAGCAACAGAGCAGGCCATGGTGTATGATAATTTGTTTTCCAGTTTGAGGTGTGTGCTTATGGCAGTAGTGGTGTGAACAAAATTTGAGTGAGAAAAGGGTTAACAAAAATAACAGTATGGTCATATTTGGATTCATGTTAGTGGTATGAGGTGTGTAGATGAAAATAAAACAAAAGTAGTACAAAAAGTAAAAGAAATAAAAGTATATACTACTGATGTGTGATATATAGCTATTTGTAGGGAGAGAGAGTAAGTATTCTAAAGGGTTAAGTGAATGAAAGGATGTGCTAATCAGTGTTTGCAGCTGTCATTTTGGGAGAATGAAAGTTGAGTATGAGACTATCTATAAATAAGGAAATGAGCTTGGGGGGGTGGGGTGAGGGTCAGGGTGGCAGGGAAACTATCTTCCAAAGGCTACCTGCAGAGAGCAGTGTTACAGCTGAGATATTCAGGTCTGTGATTCTCTAAGAATACTGGGCAGATACATTTAAAATTCAGTCTGTTTGCAGAGAGCAGTGTTACAGAGGAGATATTCAGGTCTGTGATTCTCTAAGAATACTGGGCAGATACATTTAAAATTCAGTCTGTTTGCAGAGAGCAGTGTTACAGATGAGATATTCAGGTCTGTGATTCTCTAAGAATACTGGGCAGATACACTTAAAACTCAGTCTGTTTGCAGAGAGCAGTGTTACAGCTGAGATATTCAGGTCTGTGATTCTCTAGGAATACTGGGCAGATACACTTAAAATTCAGTCTGTTTGCATAGAGCAGTGTTACAGCTGAGATATTCAGGTCTGTGATTCTCTAAGAATACTGGGCAGATACACTTAAAAATCAGTCTGAGGGAAAGAGAGATATTAGTGTCAGATGGGCCTGCAAAAAAAGTTAAGGGTGGGGGTATGTATGGACATTTTAGCAAAAGGGTCATTCAGGCAAAAAAACACAGGAAAGTTCAGAATTACAGAGATAAGACAGGTATCCATGTAGGAAAGAAAGCCATAAAACAAGGAACAAGAAAGATATATGGTCTTCCTAAGCTGGTTAAACTAACTTTTATCATAATGAACAGACATAATGGTGATAAAATATGCATTTAAAATAAAAATAATAGCAAATACATATTACAACACACACATCAGTAATAAAAGGGTAAAATATAATGAAATTTTTATCTTCCAAAGGCTACCTGTTTGCAGAGAGCAGTGTTACAGCTGAGATATTCAGGTCTGTGATTCTCTAAGAATACTGGGCAGATACACTTAAAATTAATTCTGTTTGCAGAGAGCAGTGTTACAGCTGAGATATTCAGGTCTGTGATTCTCTAAGAATACTGGGCAGATACACTTAAAATTCAGTCTGTTTGCAGAGAGCAGGGTAAACATCACAAATTCTTTGCTTCACTAAATGATATGAATATTCATTCCTGGAATTTAACACAAAATCAGTGCAAAAAGGAATTTGGGCAATATTGCACTAAAACCGCAGCGAAAATAGCTGTATACGGTTTAAAATGTGGCGTGAATCAAAGCCCTATAGAATTCTATTTTGCACTGAAAAGTGAGTACAATATTGGCTGTAGACTACTCCGTATTTGAAAGCTCAGAATTTGTAAATTTATTTTTCGAAGCATTGCCCGCACACATCAAAATTAATTTAGCTAGAGATTTTGATGAGAACCGCTCATTGGACTTGCTGATCAAAGAGAGTACAAAGTTATACTCTATTCAGCAGTCTGCTGAACAGGGGGTTAAAAGGAAATCAAAACCCAGTCCCTAAATTGTGACAGAAACTAGGGTGTCACCTAGCCACCTCAATTTGGAGTCAAAAGAAAACCTATGCCGAAGTGGCCCGAGAAAACAGACCTTCCCCACAAAGTTTTAAATCTGCCCCTCCCCAATCACGGGCCAAGGTGCAGAGAGAATATACTCAAAATGGGGGGCATACCCAGGATGGAACATTAATTATCCCCAAAGAGATGAAAACCCATAAGGTTATCAGTATCCCCCTAAAAAGTAAATACCAAAAAAACACAAACACTAAATTACAGAAAATAATAAAATAATTACAAGAATTTTAAACTAATTACACCTAATCTAATCCCCCTAATAAAATAAAAAGCCCCCCAAAATAATAAAAAGCCCTACCCTATACTAAATTACAAATAGCCCTTAAAAGGGTCTTTTGCGGGGCATTGCCCCAAAGTAATCAGCTCTATTACCTGAAAAAAAATACAATACCCCCCCAACATTAAAACCCACCACCCATACACCCAACCCTACTCTAAAACACAGCCAATCCCCCCTTAATAAAACCTAACACTACCCCCTTGAAGATCACCCTACCTTGAGACGTCTTCACCCAACCGGGCAGAAGTGGTCCTCCAAACGGCGAGAAATCTTCATCCAATCCGGGCAGAAGAGGACCTCCAGACGGGCAGAAGTCTTCATCCAGACGGCATCTTCTATCTTCATCCATCCGGAGCGGAGTGGGTCCATCTCCAAGCTATCCGACGCCGAGCATCCTCTTCCATCCGACGACTAACACTAAATGACGGTACCTTTAAGTGACGTCATCCAAGATGGCATCCCTTCAATTCCGATTGGCTGATAGAATTCTATCAGCCAATCGGAATTAAGGTAGAAAAAATCATATTGGCTTACACAATCAGCCAATAGGATTGAGCTCACATTCTATTGGCTGTTCCAATCGAATTGAACTTCAATCCTATTGCATCAGCCAATAGGATTTTTTCTACTTTAATTCCGATTGGCTGATAGAATTCTATCAGCCAATCAGAATTGAAGGGACGCCATCTTGGATGACGTCACTTAAAGGTACCGTCATTTAGTGTTAGCCGTCGAATGGAAGAGGATGCTCCGCGTCGGATAGCTTGAAGATAGACCCGCTCCGCTCCGGATGGATGAAGATAGAAGATGCCGCCTGGATGAAGACTTCTGCCCGTCTGGAGATCCTCTTCTGCCCAGATTGGATGAAGACTTCTGGCCGTCTGGAGGACCACTTCTGCCCGGTTGGGTGAAGACGTCTCAAGGTAGGGTGATCTTCAAGGGGTTAGTGTTATGTTTTATTAAGGGGGGATTGGGTGGGTTTTAGAGTAGGGTTGGGTGTGTGGGTGGTGGGTTTTAATGTTGGGGGGTATTGAATTTTTTTTTCCAGGTAATAGAGCTGATTACTTTGGGGCAATGCCCTGCAAAAGGCCCTTTTAAGGGCTATTTGTAATTTAGTATAGGGTAGGGCTTTTTATTATTTTGGGGGGCTTTTTTATTTTATTAGGGGGATTAGATTAGGTGTAATTAGTTTAAAATTCTTGTAATTATTTTATTATTTTCTGTAATTTGGTGGGGGGTTTTTCCGTAGTCTAGTTTATTTTATTTTATTGTAATTAATTGTAGTTAGTTTAGGTAATTAATTTAATTATAGTGTAGTGTTAGGTGTAATTGTAACTTAGGTTAGGGTTTATTTTACAGGTAAATTTGTACTTATTTTAACTAGGAAGTTATTAAATAGTTAATAACTATTTAGTAACTATTCTAGCTAGTTAAAATAAATACAAAGTTGCCTGTAAAATAAAAATAAACCATGAGATAGCTACAATGTAATTATTAGTTACATTGTAGCTATTTTAGGGTTTATTTTATAGGTAAGTATTTAGTTTTAAATAGGAATCATTTATTTAATTGTAGTATTTTTTTTTCAAATTATTTTAAATTATATTTAAGTTAGGTGGGGGTTAGAGTTAGGGTTAGACTTAGGTTTAGGGGTTAATACATTTAATATAGTGGCGGCGACGTTGGGGGCGGCAGATTAGGGATTAATAAATGTAGGTAGGTGTCGGCGATGTTAGGGATGGCGGATTAGGGGTTAATAAAATTTAACTAGTGTTTGCGATGCGGGAGTGCGGCGGTTTAGGGGTTAATATATTTATTACAGTGGCGGCGAAGTCCGGTCGGCAGATTAGGGGTTAAAAAAATTATTTAAGTGTTTGCGATGTACGGGGGGGCCTCTGTTTAGGGGTTAATAGGTAGTTTATGGGTGTTAGTGTACTTTTTAGCACTTTATTTAAGAGTTTTATGTTACTGCGTTAGCCCATAAAACTCTTAACTACTGACTTTTAAATGCGGTAGGAGTCTTGACAGGAGAGGCTGTACCGCTCACTTTTTCGAAGACGCATAATACCAGCGTTAGGCAAATCCCATTGAAAAGATAGGATACGCAATTGACATAAGTGGATTTGCGGTATGCTTGAGTCGCGTAAAAAAAGTGAGCGGTACACCTGTACCTACCAGACTCGTAATACCAGCAGCCTTAAAAAGCAGTGTTGGGACCTCTCAACACTGCTTTTTAAGGCTAATGCAAGACTCGTAATCTAGGCATTTGTATTTTAAACTAATAGTCCTGTGTAGTTCAACTAGTCATTATTGGTAATTAATTTATTTGCTAGGTAAAGATCCTTTGTGTTGCATATTTCTAAGACAGGCTTATTATTATTATTATTATAAGTAAATCCCTCTGGTTTGTATTAAGTTATTTGCAACTATATATATTTTAGAACTTGCCTTAATTGTAGCTAAAAAGAGTTTATTTCAGCTAAGAGAAATTGGCTGTTAAAGCATCTTGTTATATTGTTTAACTAAGCACTACTAAAGTTAGTGATCCATACTCTGGTATTTCATTGTGGTATTTTAATGTAATTCATTGTGAATAAGGTAATTTGAAAAGGTATATTTTTATGATCTTTGTATAGAATATTGTAATCATCTGATTCATAATCTGTTTTTCTATAAATATAATTCAATGTGTTTATAACTTTAACTAATATAAAGAATTTAGGAATAAAATATTAATTTTAATTGTTTTGTATATATATATATATATATATATATATATATATATATATATATATATATATATATATATATATATATATATATATATATATATATATTTTAATTGGGGGTTTATTTTAAAGAATAACAATAAATAAATTGTATTATAACCCGGCTATATATATATATATATATAGATATATGAGAGTGTGTATCTATGTATGTACAGACATATATACACATATAAATACTTATGTACACATATATAGACATATATATATATACACACACACACATTAGAGCCCTTTGCAAGATCATATTTATGCAATATTCATATTTAATAAAGTGTTATACTGTGTATTTACTGTAAATATTTCACATTCCAATGTTCTGTACATAGCAGAATATAATGGTTTGTAGTATAGAGGCGCAGGTGTTTTCTTGATTATGCTCCAAAATTGCCTGAGAATGAGAGGACTTTATTTCTGTGTGTGTAGATCAACACCATATAATTGTGCAGTATACTTACTCTAAAATGTCACTATGGACAAGAAAGATAAAAGCTCATATTAAGAGCCTCTTAATATGAGCTTTTATCTTTCTTGTCCATAGTGACATTTTAAAATAAATTTGTATTTTTACGAAACTTTTGCTTGCTGCCTTTTTGGATTTCTACCAACCATACCAGCGGGAGTGCTGTATAGGGAGCCGGATTCTGATTTTATCGGAGTAAGTATACTGCAGATTTTGTATCAGTTACAGACTGCTTTTTGAAGTATGACACTTTGTATCCACAGTTACAGTGGATTGAGAGAATACCTTACTATTCAGACTAACTTATAAAGAAGAAGCTGGACTCTGAATTTTTCAGAGTAAGTATACTGCACAATTATATGGTGTTGATCTACACACACAGAAATAAAGTCCTTTCATTCCCAGGCAATTTTGGAGCATAATCAAGAAAACACCTGCGCCTCTATACTACTAACCATTACAATTATCACAGTCTCATTTTGGGAGAGACTGATAGACGGCGGCGGTACAAACAGAGGGGAGTATTTAACCTTGTACATAGATATTGTTTGTTAACATCTTGCATACCTTGTACTTCTGTATTATCTACATAGCAGAATATGTTCTAAGTATTTTTAAATAAATACCCCTATATATATCTGTATATATCTATACCTATAATCATATATATGTACAAAAATACCATCATATATATATATATATATATATATATATATATATATTTATTCATGAATAAATAGAACATTCTGCTATGTGCAGAACATTGGAATGTGAAATATTCCTATTTTTATGTCGGGTTAGCCCGCATAAGAATATGCGTTTCCGGTTAGCACAAGGGAAGTGTGTTAGGGTTTTTTTCTACTTTTTTGCTCGGTTGACTTCTATGGGGGAATAGGTTATGGTATGTGCGATTTTGTAATTTTCTACTTTTTGCCACGTCGAGTTAGCTCAAGCGAGATTTACTATTTAACTCATAATACCAGAGCAACCCATAATATGCATGCTTCTAGTGCAATTAGTTCTATAGAGAAAATGCTAAATAGCGCTCCACTTGTAATCTAGCCCCAAATGTTTTATTTGTTACCAAATGTAAAATAAATAAGTGTAAATAAAATGCATACGTACTACATAGAACAACTCGTTAGCCCGTGGATAGGTGTCAACATGTATCTGAAATGGGGTTCCAACCTAAAGGGAAAATAATATTAATATTAATATCATTTTACCATAAACCATTAACACCTTATATTTATAGTAAAAAAATAAAGCTAACTGAAATTTACCTGAATGGGTGAATCTGTTGTTTGTATTAGTGCGTAAGTGTTGACTTCTGAGAAAGGTAAGACATAGTTCTGATCCATCGTAGCATTCTCATACTCTGCCTACAAACCAAAATATACATTATTATTAACATTTGGTCTATTAGGATGCAATGTATTCATACAATTTTTTTTATCAGATTATATTATTTTATATAAATGTAACATCTGTTGCAGAGGTCTCCAGATTTAACCCTCAATGACCACATAGACTAGGGAGTAGATAAATGTTGGACAGACATGATTAGATGTAGCCAGACAGCATTTAATATTGCATTTAATATTGCACAAGCTTTTCTAGTGAAATGCTTGTGCAATGTCGCCCCCTGCAGATTTGCGGCCCCCGCTAGCAGGGGGTGTCAATCATCCCGATCGTATCTGATCAGGATGATTGCAGTCTGCCACCTCAGAAGTGGCGGATGAGTTAAGGAGCAGCGGTCTTACAACCGCTGCTTCTCACCTTATGTATCCGGCGAGCCGGAAACATCTGGCAGAGAAAGCTGCATCCGCTGCTTAATAAATCTCCCCCTAGAACTTAAAGGGACACCTTGTAATTGCAAGATATTTCTGTTGTGTTGCTTTAGAATAACATATATGTTAAGTCTTAATGTTTTTAAAACAAATGAAAATAATTTTTACTGCAATTAGTTTTCAATCACCAAACTCTGCCTATCATTTGCCTTAATTGGAGGAGCCCATCTGGACATTAGTCCACAGACAACAAGGATTGTTACTGTCATAAAGTTAGTATAAAACGCATTGTTTTGCAGTCGTTATCTGTTAAATCCAATTAGGGACACACATGTAGCCAAGTTAGCCTTGATAAGTCAACAGGGGGCATTTCAAAAGAATTAGGAAGTGCTACATTTTCAGAGCTAAATTACATGAAAAGGGGACAAAAAGTGTAAATATATTGCAAAGTTGTTTTATTATGTATAACTAAACATTTTATATAAAAGGTGTTTACTGTCCCTTTTAAGTATATTTTCAGTTGAGCAGCGTTTAAAAAACAACTGACTATAGAAACCATAGTTAACAAAAGCCAAGCTATAGCTTGAATTTAATGTATTGCACTAGTGCACTTTTATATTCTTTGCTATTTATCATCAGAAAATCTTCTGTGTTGGACCCATTGTTGACTGTTCTCCCACTGTTCCCCCACTTATAAATCACTCTCTAATCTGTGCCTTGTTCTGGCACTGCTGCTGTAAAATGTGAAAAATGATACTTAGAACTGTAAGGACAATTTAGTGAGTTTACCATCACTCAGTGGTGGCTGGTGAATTTTTTAGATTGTGGTGCACAAGACCCAGCCCCTTTGAGAAAGCCCCACCCCTTAAATGGC
Organism: Bombina bombina; assembly: GCF_027579735.1. NCBI lineage: Eukaryota > Metazoa > Chordata > Amphibia > Anura > Bombinatoridae > Bombina > Bombina bombina. Next base: position 523,245,276 of record NC_069502.1, on the reverse strand, counting down.
CCCACCCATTTACATGTCAAAGAAAGCATTTAAATATAACTTTTAAATTTATTAATATACAAATCTGGGGCATTTATTATGGACTTTTAAATAAAAAAAAATCTGCTGTTGCAGGCAGCACAGCTCAACACTAGCAGCTGCACTAGGGATTAAAGGCTGGGAATAAAACACATTCTCCTTTCTGCATCTCCTCTCTCTGTTAAGTTAAATACTTTTTATCTTGAACTATCACACACACTACTCTGTCTCCTCTCACTGCCCTGTTATGTAGGCTATTGCAGCTGTCAGCGTTCTGCCAGCACACAGTCCAGTGAGAGGAGGCAAGATCAGAATGTGTGATCGTTCAAGATAAAAAAGTATTTTCTGTAGCAGAGAGAGGAGGTGTAGAAAGAAGGATGTATTTTATGCCCGGCCTTTAACCCCTAGTGCAGCTGCTAGCGTTGAGCCGCATTTCAGTAGAGGAAACTCACTGGTTCTGCTGCCTTCTTACGATGCTCCAGCCTGACACTAGTCCTTGATCTATGAATTGCTGAACACTGGCCCGGATTGTTAAAGCAATAGAGAGTGATTGGCTGCATATTTGGAGGGGGGGGGGGCGGAACATACATCCGGATAAATGGAAACTTAAGGCTGTATTTTTTTATTATAAATTCCACATATTAAAAATAAAAAGTATATGGGCACACATGTTAAATGTACTCATGCGCAAACCAGTTAGTCCTCAAGGGCCGAATGTCCCCTGATGCCCCTGTTTCCGCGTGAGGCTTCAGGCTCGCTGGTAACAGAAGTTAAGAAGCTTCGCCAAGAATCTGCAGGGGCAGCATTGCACAAGCAGTTCACCAGAACTTCTTGTGCAATACTAAATGCCGACAGTGTATGCTGTCGGCATTCAGCGATGTCTGGCGTTCATGAAATGCTGAGCAGATCATGTCAGACAGACATTTGATTAATCGGCCCCATGCGTCATCACATCATATGGAAATATCCACCAAAGTAACTACTATGAAGTATTTTGTATTTCTTCCTGCTTTTTGACAATTGCAGCTCCATCTCTGTCAGCTTGGCTCTCACCTCCAGGGGAAGGGACATGCTGTCAAGGCTATATTAGAAATATTTTTCTAAACTCAGCTCACAGACTAAGCCAGCACTGACTCCGTTTTGCGCTGATTAGGGGAGTAGGAGCCTCGTTGCCCATCGGCATGTGACCTGGTGAGTGGTGACGTCTAGCTCTCATCTCACTTGCACAGCAAAAGCTGTGCGATTAAGATAGGTTAGGGTCTAAGTTGGAGCGGTGCTGCAGGCACTTAGAAATAAGTGCAAATGGCAATGCCAGGCTATACCTCTCTATCTAAACTGGACAGTCTGGACTGGAAAAAATTTTGGCTGAATAAATATAATTTTATATTTATTCAGCCAAAAAAAAGTTTTGTTTTTTTTTCCTCTGGGGGTTCGCATGCCCCTGTGCGCCTATGGAGGAGCCTCCGCTGCTATCACTTTCAATTCTTATTTGAAAACAATAAGGCCTAGATTTAGAGTTCGGCGGTAAAAGGGCTGTTAACGCTCCGCGGGCTTTTTTCTGGCCGCACCATAAATTTAACTCTGGTATCGAGAGTTCAAACAAATGCTGCGTTAGGCTCCAAAAAAGGAGCGTAGGGCATTTTTACCGCAAATGCAACTCTCGATACCAGAGTTGCTTACGGACGCGGCCGGCATCAAAAACGTGCTCGTGCACGATTCTCCCATAGGAAACAATGGGACTGTTTGAGCTGAAAAAAAAACCTAACACCTGCAAAAAAGCAGCGTTCAGCTCCTAACGCAGCCCCATTGTTTCCTATGGGGAAACACTTCCTACGTCTGCACCTAACACTCTAACATGTACCCCGAGTCTAAACACCCCTAACCTTACACTTATTAACCCCTAATCTGCCGCCCCCGCTATCGCTGACCCCTGCATTACAGTTTTAACCCCTAATCTTCCGCTCCGTAAACCGCCGCAACCTACGTTATCCCTATGTACCCCTAATCTGCTGCCCTAACATCGCCGACCCCTATGTTATATTTATTAACCCCTAATCTGCCCCCCACAACGTCGCCGACACCTACCTACACTTATTAACCCCTAATCTGCCGAGCGGACCTGAGCGCTACTATAATAAAGTTATTAACCCCTAATCCGTCTCACTAACCCTATCATAAATAGTATTAACCCCTAATCTGCCCTCCCTAACATCGCCGACACCTACCTTCAATTATTAACCCCTAATCTTCCGATCGGAGCTCACCGCTATTCTAATAAATGTATTAACCCCTAAAGCTAAGTCTAACCCTAACACTAACACCCCCCTAACTTAAATATAATTTACATCTAACGAAATAAATTAACTCTTATTAAATAAATTAATCCTATTTAAAGCTAAATACTTACCTGTAAAATAAACCCTAATATAGCTACAATATAAATTATAATTATATTATAGCTATTTTAGGATTAATATTTATTTTACAGGCAACTTTGTAATTATTTTAACTAGGTACAATAGCTATTAAATAGTTAAGAACTATTTAATAGTTACCTAGTTAAAATAATTACAAAATTACCTGTAAAATAAATCCTAACCTAAGATATAATTAAACCTAACACTACCCTATCAATAAAATAATTAAATAAAATACCTACAATTACCTACAATTAACCTAACACTACACTATCAATAAATAAATTAAATACAATTGCTACAAATAAATACAATTAAATAAACTAGCTAAAGTACAAAAAATAAAAAAGAACTAAGTTACAGAAAATAAAAAAATATTTACAAACATAAGAAAAATATTACAACAATTTTAAACTAATTACACCTACTCTAAGCCCCCTAATAAAATAACAAAGCCCCCCAAAATAAAAAATTCCCTACCCTATTCTAAATTTTAAAAGTTACAAGCTCTTTTACCTTACCAGCCCTGAACAGGGCCCTTTGCGGGGCATGCCCCAAGAAGTTCAGCTCTTTTGCCTGTAAAAGAAAACATACAATACCCCCCCCCCCAACATTACAACCCACCACCCACATACCCCTAATCTAACCCAAACCACCCTTAAATAAACCTAACACTAATCCCCTGATGATCTTCCTACCTTGTCTTCACCATACCAGGTTCACCGATCCGTCCTGGCTCCGATATCTTCATCCAACCCAAGCGGGGGCTAGACATCCACTGAAGAAGTCCAGAAGAGGCTCCAAAGTCTTCATCCTATCCGGCAAGAAGAGGACATCCGGACCGGCAAACATCTTCTCCAAGCCGCATCTTCTATCTTCTTCCATCCGGTGCGGAGCGGGTCCATCTTGAAGCAGGCGACGCGGATCCATCCTCTTCTTCCGATGTCTCCCGACGAATGACGGTTCCTTTAAGGGACGTCATCCAAGATGGCGTCCCTCGAATTCTGATTGGCTGATAGGATTCTATCAGCCAATCGGAATTAAGGTAGGAATTTTCTGATTGGCTGATGGAATCAGCCAATCAGAATCAAGTTCAATCCGATTGGCTGATCCAATCAGCCAATCAGATTGAGCTCGCATTCTATTGGCTGTTCCGATCAGCCAATAGAATGCGAGCTCAATCTGATTGGCTGATTGGATCGGCCAATCGGATTGAACTTGATTCTGATTGGCTGATTCCATCAGCCAATCAGAAAATTCCTACCTTAATTCCGATTGGCTGATAGAATCCTATCAGCCAATCGGAATTCGAGGGACGCCATCTTGGATGACGTCCCTTAAAGGAACCGTCATTCGTCGGGAGACATCGGAAGAAGAGGATGGATCCGCGTCGCCTGCTTCAAGATGGACCCGCTCCGCACCGGATGGAAGAAGATAGAAGATGCGGCTTGGAGAAGATGTTTGCCGGTCCGGATGTCCTCTTCTTGCCGGATAGGATGAAGACTTTGGAGCCTCTTCTGGACTTCTTCAGTGGATGTCTAGCCCCCGCTTGGGTTGGATGAAGATATCGGAGCCAGGACGGATCGGTGAACCTGGTATGGTGAAGACAAGGTAGGAAGATCATCAGGGGATTAGTGTTAGGTTTATTTAAGGGTGGTTTGGGTTAGATTAGGGGTATGTGGGTGGTGGGTTGTAATGTTGGGGGGGGGGGTATTGTATGTTTTCTTTTACAGGCAAAAAGAGCTGAACTTCTTGGGGCATGCCCCGCAAAGGGCCCTGTTCAGGGCTGGTAAGGTAAAAGAGCTTGTAACTTTTAAAATTTAGAATAGGGTAGGGAATTTTTTATTTTGGGGGGCTTTGTTATTTTATTAGGGGGCTTAGAGTAGGTGTAATTAGTTTAAAATTGTTGTAATATTTTTCTTATGTTTGTAAATATTTTTTTATTTTCTGTAACTTAGTTCTTTTTTATTTTTTGTACTTTAGCTAGTTTATTTAATTGTATTTATTTGTAGCAATTGTGTTTATTTAATTTATTGATAGTGTAGTGTTAGGTTAATTGTAGGTAATTGTAGGTAGTTTATTTAATTATTTTATTGATAGGGTAGTGTTAGGTTTAATTATATCTTAGGTTAGGATTTATTTTACAGGTAATTTTGTAATTATTTTAACTAGGTAACTATTAAATAGTTCTTAACTATTTAATAGCTATTGTACCTAGTTAAAATAAATACCAAGTTGCCTGTAAAATAAATATTAATCCTAAAATAGCTAAAATATAATTATAATTTATATTGTAGCTATATTAGGGTTTATTTTACAGGTAAGTATTTAGCTTTAAATAGGATTAATTTATTTAATAAGAGTTAATTTATTTCGTTAGATGTAAATTATATTTAAGTTAGGGGGGTGTTAGTGTTAGGGTTAGACTTAGCTTTAGGGGTTAATACATTTATTAGAATAGCGGTGAGCTCCGATCGGAAGATTAGGGGTTAATAATTGAAGGTAGGTGTCGGCGATGTTAGGGAGGGCAGATTAGGGGTTAATACTATTTATGATAGGGTTAGTGAGACGGATTAGGGGTTAATAACTTTATTATAGTAGCGCTCAGGTCCGCTCGGCAGATTAGGGGTTAATAAGTGTAGGCAGGTGTCGGCGACGTTGAGGGGGGCAGATTAGGGGATAATAAATATAATATAGGGGTCGGCGGTGTTAGGGGTAGCAGATTAGGGGTACATAGGGATAACGTAGGTGGCGGCGCTTTGCGGTCGGAAGATTAGGGGTTAATTATTTTAAGTAGCTGGCGGCGATGTTGTGGGGGGCAGATTAGGGGTTAATAAATGTAATATAGGGGTCGGCGGGGTTAGGGGCAGCAGATTAGGGGTACATAAGTATAACGTAGGTGGCGGTCGGCAGATTAGGGGTTAAAATTTTTAATCGAGTGGCGGCGATGTGGGGGGACCTCGGTTTAGGGGTACATAGGTAGTTTATGGGTGTTAGTGTACTTTTAGGGTACAGTAGTTAAGAGCTTTATAAACCGGCGTTAGCCAGAAAGCTCTTAACTCCTGCTATTTTCAGGCGGCTGGAATCTTGTCGTTAGAGCTCTAACGCTCACTGCAGAAACGACTCTAAATACCGGCGTTAGAAAGATCCCATTGAAAAGATAGGCTACGCAAATGGCGTAGGGGGATCTGCGGTATGGAAAAGTCGCGGCTGCAAAGTGAGCGTTAGACCCTTTAATCACTGACTCCAAATACCAGCGGGCGGCCAAAACCAGCGTTAGGAGCCTCTAACGCTGGTTTTGACGGCTACCGCCGAACTCTAAATCTAGGCCTGAGTGAGCTCACATTGCCGCTGTTTGCTTTGTTTTTTTTTGTTTGTTTTTTGTTTTTTGGCCAGTGGATCATTATTAATCTGACACAAAAACACATTTTAAACATGCAAAACATCACTAATACTAATACTAATGTGCGCTGGTATTACAAGTTGATAGCAATGTGAACGTGAGCTTCCATAGGCTCCAATGGGAGCCTCGTTCTAATGCTGTCAGAGACGGCACAGAACCTAAGCACAGCGAAGGGGTTAAGTAGCGCAGAGATGGCAGCAATATTAAATATATGTGCATATACACATATTAGCACATAAATATATATTTCTGTACCGTTTTTTTTTCTAACACCCAGCACCCGCCAACTTTACCTAAAAAAATACTGCCTAGTTCAGTTATTTTATTAAAAAATAAAAATGCTATAATTTTTATTTTTTAATAAAATACACCACACTGTATTTTGGGGGCATTTGGAACACATTTATAAAATGAACCAGAGATTTGATCTCTGGTAATTTTATAAGTGCTAATTGCTACAGTGAGCTCACTGTAGCCACTTGTAATGGCTGGTTATTTATCTCATGCCCGCAAACAGGCAAATTTGCTGTTTGTAGGCACACAATAAATTAGCGCTCCACTTGTAATCTAGTCCTTAGTATTTAATGTCCCTTTCATTTTAATAATTGAGAATTATGTTGACTGTAATATTTTACATATAAATACCTATAAATAAAAATATTTGACATATTCAGTACTGAAATATTATATATTAAAATAATAATTCATAATTATGTAAATGGATTGTTTAAAGCCATCAATACAATTATAACTAAACATTTGACATTTAATAAATATTTAAAGATATATGTGCCTGTCTGTTACTGCTAAACACCATAATCTGAGAAGCAAATTTTCCTCTAAAAATACCCAAATTAGGGCCAGATTACAAGTGGAGCTCTAAATATTGCTTTCATGAAATCGATATGTGCGCTCCACTGTGTAATACCAGAGCATGCTAATGTGAGCTGCTTTAACAAGTTCACAGCAATGCGAGCGTGACCTTACGTTTGCATTGCTTGGAAGCATTGTACTCACGAGAGGGCGCTTCCATAGGCTCCTATGAAGCCTCATTCTGATGCTATCAGAGACAGAATCAGAACCTAAGCGCAGCGAAGGGGGTAAGTAGCACAGTGATATCAGCAATTTTAAATATATATGTTTATGATTATATACATATACTTAGGCTTACCAGAAGTCCCACTTTTACTGGTATTGTCCCGGTTTGGAGGCGCTGTCCCAGTGTCCTATCCAGTTGTTCATTCTGTCCCAGTAGGGTTGCCACCTCCAGGTTTCAAATCATGTGTCCGGGTTTCAGACCAACTGAAACCCGGACACATTATTAAAAATGACTGGACTGTGGCTCTCCAGCATAGTTGGATGCTGGTACTTTGTTACATAGAGCCCTGCTAAGCTTAACGTTCGTGTCCTTCAAAGTTTACATTTAGTAATACAGGCTGAGTGAGCAGCGTAGGGTTTTTTTTAATTTTGTAGTACTACTTGGTTTATTTTTCTAAGAATTTAACACCTTCCCCCCCCCCCAGATCCCTGGTGACATCACCGGTGATACACCTTTAGGGGAATCATATGGGTATGACTAGGAAGTACAGACAGGCAGGATTTTTGGCCTGGATCTTGCTTTACTTCATGCAGAATAGCATTTTGGCTATAATCTTCCTGCATTATGGTATAGAGTAGCCTCTTAAATAGCTTTAGCAGGTACGTGTTTCTTTTTTACTTTCATTCAATGTTGTATTTATGCCTTATCAGTATTTGGCTCTGTTCCTTAATTAGACACATAAAACACATATTACACTGCAGATATTAAATTGTGAAATTGATAATTATGAAAGTGATAATTATGCTTGATGTTTGGCATTATTTAGAATCTGAAATTTAGATTAATGATTTATTTGCCATGACAACGTAATGGTGCCTTATTCACTAGGGGGTGGTGTTATGGTCTATTTAAACTGTGTGATTCACTTGTTTGACTGAGGAAGGGTAGAGTATCCACAAAACACTACACACATAAAAGCTACTACTTTAAAAGGACCGGTAATTGCCACGCCCCCTTGACCACGCTCCTGACCACACCCCCACTGGCACCGCACCAGGTGGTCCCAGTTTCACCTCTAAAAATTATGGTAAGCCTACATATACTGTATATTTATGTGTTATAATGTGTATATTCACATACAATGGCCCATATTTATCAAGCTCCGTACGGAGCTTGAAGGGCCGTGTTTCTGGCGGGTCTTCAGACTCGCCAGAAACAGCAGTTATGAAGCAGCGGTCACAAAGACGGCTGCTCCATAACCTGTCCCCCTGCTCTGAGCAGGCGGACAGCCATCGCCGGAAATCAACCCGATCGAGTTCGATCGGGTTGATTGACACCCCCTGCTGGCGGCCAATTGGTTGCGAGTCTGCAGGGGGAGGCGTTGCACCAGCAGCTCTTGTGAGCTGCTGGTGCAATGCTGAATACGGCGAGCGTATTGCTCGCTGTATTCAGCGAGGTCTGGCGGACCTGATCCGCAGTGTCGGATCAGGTCCGCCAGACCTTGATAAATAGAGCCCAATATATTTACTGGGAACACACACTTCCCATTTACCCCAATGTAAAGGCACTTTTCAGTGCCGTTTTTTTTTTATAACACCCCACTCCCACAAACTTTAGCCCCAAAATACTACCTAGTGCAGTAATTTTATTGAAATTTTATGCTGCTATCTTTATTTTTAATAAAATACACTACTGTACTTTGAGACTGTATTTTGAGGCCCATTTATAAAATTAACCAGAGATTGGATCTCTGGTTAATTTTATAAGCGCTTTTAATGGCTGATTAATTATTGCATGCCGCAAACAGGCATGCAATAATTTAGCACTCCACTTGTAATCTAGTCCTTAGTGTACATAAAATACATATTTTACAAAACTATTGGAATTTTTCATTTTTTTCCTTTTATTTACAAACCTGTATTAGTATCTGCTGGGTTGATGCCAGTACAGGAATTTGAATGCTGATTATACCAGATTCTGGGATGTCATATTGCATATCTGTTGTATTACCAAAACTGTCTTCTACTGGGAGTCCTTCTTCGATGAATGAAAATGAAAACCAGTATCTGTTAACTGACTGAGTTATTTTAACAGACAATTTTTTCTGTCTTTCCTCTGCTAGTAAAGCTTTGTTATCAATTCTCAATATCTGTAACTGGAAAACAGAGAAAATAAAAAGGGTAAATTTAATATACAAATAATGCTTTAGTGCTCTAAAATAGAAAACCAAAATGTTACATTTATATATTGACAAATATGAACAGAACTTGCCCCTAAATTTTCAACCAAGCTGGTACAGAAACCATATAATGTAATCTATTTTGCACAATTGTTATTGTTTAAAAAGATAGATAATCCCTTTATTACCCATTCCTCAGTTTTGGATAACCAACACGGTTATATTAATATACATTTTACTTCTGTGATTACCTTGTATCTAAGCCTCTGCAGACTTCCCCCTTATTAGAGTTATTTTGACAGACATGCATATAGCCTATCAGTACTGACTCCTATGTAAATCCAGAGGAGTGAGATTAATGTTATCTATATGACACACATGAACTAACACTGTCTAGAGGGGAAAAAACTGTCAAAATGCACTGAGATAAGAGGCGGCCTTTAAGGGCTTAGAAATTAGCATATATGAGCCTATCTTTCAACAAAGAATACAAGGAAACAAAGCAAATTTCATGATAAAAGTAGATTGCAAAGTTGAATTTTGACTAGACTTTTCCTTTAAAGGGACACTGAACCCAAATTTTTTCTTTCATGATTCAGATAGAGCATGCAATTTTAAGCAGCTTTCTAATTTACTCCTATTCTCAAATGTTTTTCATTCTCTTGGTATCTTTATTTGAAATGCAAGAATGTAAGTTTAGATGCCGGCCCATTTTTGGTGAACAACCTGGGTTGTTCTTGCTGATTGGTGGATAAATTCATCCAGCAATAAACAAGTGCTGTCCAGAGGCTGAACCAAAAAATAGCTTAGATGCCTTCTTTTTCAAATAAAGATAGCAATAGAACAAAGAAAAATTGATAATAGGAGAAAATTAGAAAGTTGCTTAAAATTGCATGCTCTGTCTGAATCATGAAAGAAAAAAAATGTGGGTTCAGTGTCCCTTTATACTCATATGCTAAATCACTTGATGCAGCATAACTGTAAAAAGCTGACAGGAAAATATCACCTGAGCATCTCTATGTAAAAAAGAAAGATTTTACCTCACAATTTCCTCAGCTCAGCAGAGTAAGTTCTGTGTTAAAAGTTATACTTCAGCTGTTGCTCAGCTGCAGGTAAAAATAAATAAATGAAGAAATGAACAGCAGCCAATCAGCATCAGCAGTGCTGAGGTCATGAACTTTTTTACTGTGATCTCATGAGATTTGACTTAACTCTCATGAGATTTCATGGTAAACCTCCTTAAACTGAATAGGGAAATAATATGAGTGTGCACAATTGCTCGCTCCTTTCACTGTCCTGGAACAGACATACCGATTTGCTGCTTAGAAGTCCTTTACAATGGGATGTGGCTACTGAGGACATTTTGAGGTAAAATCAGTGGAGGCTCCTCCATGTGTGCACACTCGCATGTGCCCCCCTGTGAGTCTGTGAGTGTGAGAGGAAAAAAAAAAATATTAAAAAAAAATAAAATATAATTTTTCCAATATCCCCCTATTGAAAAAATTATATTTTATTTTTAACCCCCAAATATGAAATTCTGATTTTATTTTTAATATAATATTCCAAAAAAATTTCAGTGTCACTAGTGTCTGACTGTTATTTTGTCCCTATCGCACGTGCGGTTAGAGCCCTATCTGCCTGTCAGTGATTTCTAACTTGTTCACTGCAGGCATCAAACCAGGCTGTATACATTGCCTTATCGCACAGGCTGAACTGTGCGAGAGTGGGGAGGGACAAGTTCAGCCTGTGCCCTGATAGGCTGCACCGCATACGTCACGGTCAGAGAGTGGGGAGGCGGGTACAACAACAAGATGCTGCTTACTACGAGGCCGAGCCGAGGTAATACGAGACCAGCCGAGTCTGAGATCTTCCGACAAGTGTTCCAGCCTGTGGATAGGCTGCGCCTGCACGCCACTTTGCCGGGTACGTGACGTCACAACAGCTCCTCCCCCGCATCAACGGCGCGAAAACTTCATATTTGAGTTTGCTGTTGAGCGGAGAGGAGTGTGTTGTGACTCACAGTGTTTCTCAGTCGAATTTCTTTGAATTGTTTACAGCTTCCTAAACAAATTATTAGCTGAGCTAATAATCGATATCATCTCTACTACTAGCTACTACTACTAATAGCATTAGCAGCCAGTGTGTTACTGACATTGACTTTAGTTTAGTTAAAATTTAAAAAATTTAAAATCCAATACTGAATATTATTGTAGCCTAGAGCGGAGGCCCTAGACAGGCTAGACAGCTAAGACAGAGCGGCTTGCTTGCCTCCTTGCCTAGGAGAGAGAGCTCAGAGAGGGAGTGGTGGAGGCTGCTGAGCTGGAGCAATATATCTATTTCTTCTATATATTATTAACAATTAAGTTTTGGGCAGAATTTATTGTTAACCTGCTGAGAGCCTGAGACTGCAGAAATTAATAATTAATTAGTATATATATATTTAATTTCCTGAGAGAGGATCCCATTCCTAATCCTTAGTTCTTTCTTGCCTGGCTGGGGCCCTGTCCCTGCCCTGATAATTTTCTAGTTTGTCAATTGTCAGACAGAGAGTGGTCTATCTCAGACTCAGTTTATCAGAGTGACAGACAGTGACACTGACTCAGTACTTGTAAAAAAATAAAAAAGTTTTTTTTTTCTCAAAAAAGCAGTTAACTGCTGCCTGTGCTGCATTATTAACTTTAATTTTATTATACATTTTATTATAAATTTAAATATAATTTATAATTTTTTATTAGTTATATTAGAGTCTCATAGTTTGTAAAACAATTATATATTTTATAACGGCTTCTCAGCTACTTACCTACAGTCCTACAAGTTATATATATTTTAGAACAACCGCATAACTACTTGCCCACTAGTTTTAGACTGTAGTTGACCTTGCCTGTTGACGGCTGTCACGGCCACTGCTGCCTGCTGTAATAATACTATTTAAAACACTATTTTAGTTTAGAATTATTATCAGATTGCAGAGAGTCTCATAGTTTGTAAAACAATTATATATTTTATAACGGCTTCTCAGCTACTTACCTACAGTCCTACAAGTTATATATATTTTAGAACAACCGCATAACTACTTGCCTACTAGTTTTAGACTGTAGTTGACCTTGCCCGTTGACGGCTGTCACGGCCACTGCTGCCTGCTGTAATAATACTATTTAAAACACTATTTTAGTTTAGAATTATTATCAGATTGCAGAGAGTCTCATAGTTTGTAAAACAATTATATATTTTATAACAGCTTCACAGCTACTTACCTACAGTCCTACAAGTTATATATATTTTAGAACAACCGCATAACTACTTGCCTACTAGTTTTAGACTGTAGTTGACCTTGCCCGTTGACGGCTGTCACGGCCACTGCTGCCTGCTGTAATAATACTATTTAAAACACTATTTTAGTTTAGAATTATTATCAGATTGCAGAGAGTCTCATAGTTTGTAAAACAATTATATATTTTATAACAGCTTCACAGCTACTTACCTACAGTCCTACAAGTTATATATATATTAGAACAACCGCATAACTACTTGCCTACTAGTTTTAGACTGTAGTTGACCTTGCCCGTTGACGGCTGTCACGGCCACTGCTGCCTGCTGTAATAATACTATTTAAAACACTATTTTAGTTTAAAATTATTATCAGATTGCAGAGAGTCTCATAGTTTGTAAAACAATTATATATTTTATAACAGCTTCACAGCTACTTACCTACAGTCCTACAAGTTATATATATTTTAGAACAACCGCATAACTACTTGCCTACTAGTTTTAGACTGTAGTTGACCTTGCCCGTTGACGGCTGTCACGGCCACTGCTGCCTGCTGTAATAATACTATTTAAAACACTATTTTAGTTTAGAATTATTATCAGATTGCAGAGAGTCTCATAGTTTGTAAAACAATTATATATTTTATAACAGCTTCACAGCTACTTACCTACAGTCCTACAAGTTATATATATTTTAGAACAACCGCATAACTACTTGCCTACTAGTTTTAGACTGTAGTTGACCTTGCCCGTTGACGGCTGTCACGGCCACTGCTGCCTGCTGTAATAATACTATTTAAAACACTATTTTAGTTTAGAATTATTATCAGATTGCAGAGAGTCTCATAGTTTGTAAAACAATTATATATTTTATAACAGCTTCACAGCTACTTACCTACAGTCCTACAAGTTATATATATTTTAGAACAACCGCATAACTACTTGCCTACTAGTTTTAGACTGTAGTTGACCTTGCCCGTTGACGGCTGTCACGGCCACTGCTGCCTGCTGTAATAATACTATTTAAAACACTATTTTAGTTTAGAATTATTATCAGATTGCAGAGAGTCTCATAGTTTGTAAAACAATTATATATTTTATAACGGCTTCTCAGCTACTTACCTACAGTCCTACAAGTTATATATATTTTAGAACAACCGCATAACTACTTGCCTACTAGTTTTAGACTGTAGTTGACCTTGCCCGTTGACGGCTGTCACGGCCACTGCTGCCTGCTGTAATAATACTATTTAAAACACTATTTTAGTTTAGAATTATTATCAGATTGCAGAGAGTCTCATAGTTTGTAAAACAATTATATATTTTATAACAGCTTCACAGCTACTTACCTACAGTCCTACAAGTTATATATATTTTAGAACAACCGTATAACTACTTGCCTACTAGTTTTAGACTGTAGTTGACCTTGCCCGTTGACGGCTGTCACGGCTGCTGCTGCCTGCTGTAATAATACTATTTAAAACACTATTTTAGTTTAGAATTATTATCAGATTGCATAGAGTCTCATAGTTTGTAAAACAATTATATATTTTATAACAGCTTCACAGCTACTTACCTACAAGTTGTATAATTTATAACAGCTGCAAAGCTAATTACCTACAAGTTATATATTTGATACCAACCGCGTAACTACTTGCCTATTAAGTCAAGTTTTATATTTTATAACAGCAATACTACTTGTCTAAAGGTTATATATAGATTATAACAGCAAAACTAATTGTCTCAAAGTTATATATATATATCTATATTATAACAGCAAAACTACTAACCTACAAGTTATATATTTTATAAGAGCCGCAAGGCAACTTACCTAGTTAAAGTTATATATTTTATAACAGCAAAGGACTGTTCTTTGTGTGTAAACTAACAGTTAAGATGGCACTTAGTAAAATCAGTGTGTCTGAGCTAAAGCAATTACATTTTTCAACGTTACCCATGGAAAGAAAAATTGAAATTAAAATGCTCAGGCCAACACCTAGCCTTAACCTTATCCAGGTGACAAAATGTAAAACTAGAGATTTCAAAAGAGAATTCAAACCCGAGGTATATGATAAATATCCATGGATTTGTGGCTGTGAATTATCTAACAGACTCTTTTGTTTTTATTGTCTCCTGTTTGCAAAACAAAGTGGTGAATCAAGCTGGGTGAGTTATGGTGTCGCCGATTTATCACATTTAAATCAAAAAATAAATAAACATAATTGTTCACAATCACATTTAAACTCCACATTAGAGTTTAATGTGCTAGGAAGGGTTGATATTCGACAACAACTTGACAGTGCATATCGTTTAAATATTAAAAAACATAATGAGCAAGTAACAAAAAATCGTTATGTTCTTTCGAAAATAATTAATTGTATTTTATTTTGCGGCGCATTTGAACTTGCACTTCGAGGACATGACGAACGCGAGGATTCATTAAATCCAGGCATTTTCAGAGGTCTTATAAACTTCTCAGCAGAACTTGATGCATCTCTAAAAGAGCATCTCGCTAGTGCCACTGTTTTTAAAGGAACGTCAAAAGAAATTCAAAATGATTTATTAGACTGTATGCTTACTGTTTGCCAGAACCAAATAAAAAAGGAAATCTCAAAAGCAAGTTTTCTAGCAGTGATAGCAGATGAAACTACTGATGTTTCATCTGCCTTCCAATTGGTTGTTGTTTTTCGATACATTGTAGGTAACGGTCAACCGGTTGAGAGATTCTGGGAATTCACTAATCCAGCTGGACATGATGCAGAATCTATAGCTACATGTATCCAAAATACTTTGGAAAAAGTTATAGACAACCCGGAAAAATTGATATCCCAGAGTTACGACGGTGCAAGCGTGATGAGTGGTCAGCATGCAGGTGTTCAGGCTATAATTAAACGTACCTACAAGAATGCACATTTTGTGCATTGCTACGCACATCAACTCAATTTGATTGTAAGCCAAGCAAGCAGTCAGAATCAACAAGTTCGAGTATTTTTTTCTAACCTAAGTGACATTACTAACTTTTTTAGTAACTCGCCACAACGCATAGCTATTCTAGATGAAACTGTTAGAAGAAGGATACCTCATGGTTCAGCCACCAGGTGGAATTTCAAGAGTCGAACCGTCAATACAGTGTTTGAAAACAGGGAACAGTTAATTGAATGTATGGAAAAAATAGAGTCAACATCGAAAAAAGAAATAGCTATAAATCAAGCAGGGGCTATTCGGCGTATGTTACAAGACTCGGTATTCGTGTTTTGGCTTACAGTTTTTCACAATATTATGCCACATGTAGATGTGTTATACAACCAACTTCAGAAAACACAAACAGATGCGGCACTTATTCGAAAACATATTAACACTTTCCAGCAGACAATGGAAAACGAAAGGAATAGAATGGACACAGTGACCATGACGATATCAGAAACAGAGGAAACATCTAGGAAAAGGAAGAGAGAAAATATTCACATTGCTCAGACTGTGGCAGCTAAAGAGATATGCGATGTTATCACAAATCAAGTAAAAGATAGATTTTCTTTTATAACTCACTACTCGGCTGTTTCTCTCCTCCAAGCGGAAAAATTTGCGGATTACGAGAAAAATTTTCCAAATCAGCTTCTTGAACAAACATCAGCGGTTTATCACACATTACAGAAAGATCGCCTGAAAACTGAACTAGGAGTAATTTACAGAAGACCAGATTTCCGAAATATGAATGGTGCCATCAGTCTTCTACAGTTTGTAATAGAAAATAACTTGGACAGTACTTTCTCGGAGACCTACAAACTGTTGCAAATTATTTCGACTATTCCCGTGACAACTGCTGAGGCTGAGAGATGTTTCTCAACTTTAAAACGAGTTAAGACATTTCTAAGGAGCACCATGACTGAGGAAAGACTGACTGCTCTAGCCATGCTCACAATTGAAAAACAATTGATCAATGACATGCCTACATTCACCGAAAATGTTATTGATTTATTTGCCTCAAAAAAAGACAGGCGGATTGACTTAATTTACAAAAATTGTACTTGAGTTATCAACATTCTGTTTTAATCTTTACCGTTGAAGTTAATTATTAAGCACTAGTGTAATAGAAATAATCTTCTTTTGTAGAAAGTAAAATGTTGGTGTATTTATATAAATGTTGCCACGGCCTTTGGCTGCATTGCCTAATATCGAACACTGGGGGCTAGGGCAACAATAATTGAGATGTGGTTTTATTTCTCTATAAAGTGGAAGGTTCTTTAAATCCAGGAATATATATATTTTCATAAATGTACATTCAAGATACTTATTATTTCGCAGCTTTGATTAATCATTTGGTTAATATAATGTTATTATATAATTTAACTGAGCATGTATATTTTAAGACTAGACATGAGTATACTGAAGAGTATGGATTCTTGTATATTAATGTAAATATTAGACATGGTCATAATATTAAATATTATAAATATATATATAAATATATATATATATATATATATATATATACTTACTACTGATAATATCTTAAGAGATTAACTTAATAGTCATTTTGCAAACAGGATCTTGTTTTTATTGTCTCCTGTTTGAAAAACAAAGTGGTGATTCAAGTTGGGTGAGTTATGGTGTCGCCGATTTATCACATTTAACTCCAAAAATATAAATAATTGCTACCAATCACATTTATACTCCCCATTAGAGTTTAATTTGCTATGAAGGATTGATATTCGCCAACAACTTGTCAGTGCATATTGTTTGAATGTTAAAAAACACAATGATCAAGTAACCACAAATCGTTATGTTCTTTCCAAAATTATGAATTGTATTCTATTTTCCGGCGCATTTGAGCTTTCACTTCGAGGACATGATGAACGCGATGATTCATTACATATTGGGAGACTTAAAAGGATTGTAATTTAATACTTAGTATGATAATAATAATCAGCTATACTATTAACTATTTGAAATCAATTGATTAATCATTTCATATTCTGATATTACATTGCATTTAATTAGAATTCTGTAGTGATTAATTTATTGTAACAATATTTATATTTCCTTATTATCCCACTTTAATATAAATATATTCCATTGCTTAATAAAGTATAGGAGTATATAAAACTATATGAAAATTAGGTACAAGTCATTTCATATGAAATTTTGTCTTCTATATGCTTGCATCGATTCTGAGCTAGAAAACCTTTCCAGACGTATATGTGGATTCACACCTTCAAAAGTATTGTTAGTCTCATCATTTGTATATCATACAAGGGATAATTACTTACTTTCCTGAAGATTGAGCATATCTGAACTAAAGTACAGAATTGTTTCTCTGTCACCCCAGAGAGGTAACATGGTTATCTTGTTTGTAGAGATCTAATCTCATTAAGCGATGAAGTAAAGAATCTTTTGAAGCTTAAACTTTAACAAATGGTCCCTTTGTATATTTTTTAGATATCGTGCCTGTGAGCTGTATTGGAGCATAGTATTTATATATAATTGATGTTACATTTCATAAAAATATATTTCATATCTGAGTACATTACTTTAATACAGTTTGAGTGCATGAAATCATATACAGTTGTATGCAAAAGTTTAGGCACCTCTGACAATTTCCATGATTTTCAGTTATAAATAATTGGCTGTTTGGATCAGTAATTTCATTTTGATCTATCAAATAAATGAAGGACACAGTAGAAATTCAGTAGTGAAATTAGGTTTATTGGATTAACAGAAAATGTGCAATATGCATCAAAACAAAATTAGACAGGTGCATACATTGTGCACCCTTGTTATTTTGTTGCATTGAATACCTGTAACTACCTAGCACTGATTAATTGGAAGAAAAAATTGGTTTGGTGAGCCCATTAAGCCTTAAACTTCATAGACAGGTGTATCCAATCATGAGAAAAGGTTTTCAGGTGGCCAATTGCAAGTTGTTCTCTATGACTCTCCTCTGAAGAGTGGCAACATGGGGGCCACAAAACAACTCTCAAATTACCTAAAAACAAAGATTGTTCAACATCATGGTTTAGAGGAAGGCTACAAAAAGCTATTGCATAGATTTAAGATGTCAGTGTCCACTGTGAGGAACATAGTCAGCATGGTGAGGATATGGAAGACCACAGGCACAGTTCTTGTTAAGGCCAGAAGTGGCAGGCCAAGTAAAATATAGAATAGGCAAAGGATGATAAGAACGGTCAAAAACAGCCCACAGACCACCTCCAAAGACCTGTACTACTGGGAATATTGTTGAGGGTCTCATGGATTCCACTCAATATCAGCAGATACTTGAGAATAATGTTGAGGAATCAGTCACAAACTTCAGTTGAAGTTACCCCCAGGCCGGGGCTGGATATTTCAAGAAGACGATGACCAAAAACACTGCTGGTTCAAATGGGTGGGGCCATTTCATGGGCGTGACTTTTGCAAAGGGGTGTGGCTATTCAAAATGGGTGTGGCTTGTCAAAGGGGGCGTGGTTTTTAAAAAGGGGCGTGTTTTTTCAAAGGGGCGTGGTTTTCTAAAAGGGGCAGGGTCTTGTGCACCCCCATCCTAAAAATTCACCAGCCGCCACTGGGTAAAATATGTTTCTTTTTTACATAGAGATGTTCAGGTGATATTTTCTAGCCAGCTTTTTACAGCTATGCTGCATCACTTCCAAGTGTTTCAACATGTGGGTATCATGGCCCTTTAAGTATTATTTATGTTGAAGGACCACTAAACACAGTAGAATAGCATAATTAGTAAATGCATAATAAAAAGACAATGCAAACACACTTAGTTTGAATTTCCAATAAGTAGTAGATTTATTTCTAACACATTTTAAAGTTAGTTCTATTTTACCTCCCACTGCACCAGATCAGCCAATCACAAAGTGCATATACATATATTCTCTGAATCTTGTACATGCTCAGTAGGTGCTACGGCCTCAGAAACTGTGCATATAAAAAGATTGTGCACATTTAGATAATGGAAATTAACTGGAAAGTTGTTCAAAATTGTGTGTTCTATCTGAATATTTGAATATATGAATTCAAGAGTCTAGTATGGCATATAACCTAAACAAAAAAACAAAAAAAGTAGTTGTGAAACCTTTGCTTTTTTGCAAGTTATAGGGCAATAAGTACAAATAGTACTTTGCTATTTCCAAACCATTTTTTTTTTTCAAAATTAGCAAACGTTATATTGTAACACTGATATCTGTCAGAAATCCCTGAATAACCCTTCACATGTATATGTTTTTTAAAAGAAGACAACCTAAGGTATTAAACTTTTCATGCAACCATTT
Source organism: Bombina bombina (assembly GCF_027579735.1). NCBI lineage: Eukaryota > Metazoa > Chordata > Amphibia > Anura > Bombinatoridae > Bombina > Bombina bombina. The sequence goes on along the minus strand of NC_069502.1, from coordinate 523,225,682 downwards.
TACCATCAATCTATGCCAAAGTTTGAAAAAAACTTTTAACACAAATAGCAGTTTAAGAATACATGTACTGAGAACTTTGAGGGTTACTGCCAAAGAACACACCAATATGCAACATCTCCTGAGTACATTAATACTACCCATGTATATGTGCCTCAGGTTCTCTGGGGGCTAAAAGGCCTTATTTTTAGGTGGTGCATTCCAGTTTTCCAACTTGGAATTTTCAAATTAGGTCATCATGCACCCATGTCCTATTTGGGACATTTTTAAAGCCCACCGATGTAATTTACCCTCATCAAACCATATATTTTTAAAACTTAGACACCCTAGGGTATTTGAAATGCTGGTATTTTAACACTTTCCATGCACTAATTTAACCACCAGTCTTTGTCAAACTTTTGGGTAGTCATTTTTTTGTGTTATTTTTAACGCACATTACATTTTAGGCATGGATTCTCAGTTCCTGTTATGTGTTACTGCCAAAGAACATCCCAATATGTGTTCAGCAACATCTCCTGAGTACAGTGATAGCACTTATGCATAGGTTTGCTAGGTTGTTTGCCAAAACTTCTGACGTGTTTGTGATTTTTTTCACATTTAACTTATCTTATTTGTCTATCTTCTATTTGGGGGCCTTTTTACATACCCCAATTAATTTGCTTGTCATGAATGTGCATATATTTGAAAAGTTGATGCGCCAATGTATTGTATATGGAGTGTTTTGATGCCTTTGATGCAACTGTTTTAGCCAAAACAATTGGAGAAATTGTGTGGTGTTAATTTTTTATTTTTACACACACATTGATTTTTTACTATGATTTAGGAGAGCTTGTTGTAAGTTATTGCAAGAAAACACTCCAGGTTGTTTTCTGCTAGACCTCCTGAGTACACCTATGCCCCCCATGCACAAGTTTGCCAGGATTTTGGGAAGGTTCAGTTACAATTGTATAACATGTAATTTGAGTTGAACGTGAGAGTATTTCTTCTGATAGGCCTATCTTTAGTTTGGGGCCTATCGCATACCCCAGTTATATTTATTGCCATGAAAGTGTATATATTTGAAATGTTGAAACCCTAAGGTATTGTATATGGTGTGTTTTGATGCCTTTGATGCAACCGTTTTAGCCCAAAAAAATTGAAGAAAGTAGATTGAACACCATTCTCCCTTTTATCATTCATCAAGATCAGGTTGGCTTTGTCCCCAATAGGGAGGCAAAGGACAACCCTGTACGCAAGTTACAATTAATTTGGCACTCGGCCTTTAACCGGGTTAGCTGGTCTTTCTTACAAGCTACGCTACAGATTTTCGGTTTAGGGGACTCCATGATACATAGAATATTTGCATTATATAACTCCCCTAGTGCCCAGATCTCCTTAAACGGAATCTACTCCCGCCCATTCCCGATTAGAAATGGTACGAGGCAGGGTTGCCCCCTGTCCCCTATATTGTTTGTGTGCCTCTTGGAGGCTCTGGCTGCGAAGATAAGTCTGAATCCAAAAATAGAGGGCATAACAATTGGTGGTGAAGAGTACAAACTATCATTGTTCGCCGATGAGATGTTATTCACATTAACCAATCCTGTTAGCTCCATCCCACCTTTGTTGGAAGAGCTCGAACTTCTCTATAAATTAACACATTTTTTGATCAACTCCTCAAAGTCAGAGATTCTTGGAGTTTCCCTCTCTCCCCAAACTGAACAACACATTTCCCAAATTTGCCCATTTCGTAGATGTGGGACTTCCTTAAAATATTTAAGCTTTTACCTTACTGAGGACCTGGATAAACTATATGACTTGAACTATATTCTGATAAAGAAAGCCCTTACCCATGACCTATCCTCTTGGCATGCAAAATGCCTTACCTAGATAGCTAGAATCAACGCTATTAAAATGACGGCCTTCCCCAGACTCCTATACATTTTACAAGCCCTACCTGTCCCATCCCCCCTCGTTACATTTTGAAAACTCAACAATTATTCAGCTCCTTCATTTGGAAGGGAAAACACCCCAGGATCAACAGATCCATCATGACATGTTCCAGAGACCATGGGGGTTTGGGAGCCCCCAATATTGAGTCTTACAGATTAGCAATTTTCCTGCAACGGGTTCTTGATTGGAGGATACATAAAGAGCAAAAAAGGTGGATCTTACTGGAGGAGTGCTTCAACCAGGGAATAGACCTGCCAACTGTTTGCTGGTCTCCAAATTTTGAAAATACTTTCAAAACTGTATTAGATTCAATTACTAAGGAGACTCTCCTCCAGTGGGAACTGGCGAACAGATTAAACCCCTACCTCTCCTCTAGACCATCCCCCTTGACCTCCCTAATTTACAATTCTGAATTCTCTCTTAGAGATCTAGGAATTCAAGACTGTGGGAACAGTCCAACTCCTGAAATAGCCATACACCATCTCTCGGGTGCAGAGCACTTACTCTCCACTGAACAACTTCAGGAAAAGGGGTTCCTTTGGTCACATAACTGGTTTAACTATCGTAGAGTACTACGCTGCTCCGGAGCCTTTGCGGGGCAGGTTCGCATATGCGAGCCTGCTTCCCGCAATGTAAGAAGCAGCGGTCATTAGACCGCTGCTTCCTACACCCTATGCCACCTCTTAGGTGGAGAAGCAAAATCACCGAGAGCATGCTCGCTCTCGGTGATTGACAGCCCCTTCAGTCGCGTGATTGGTCGCGCGATTGAAGGGGCGGGCATTACACACTCCGATGAGTGTGTAATGATACATACTGGCAAGCGGATCAACAGATCCGCTGCCCGTGTGTAGCGGAGGCGGCGGACAGCTTTGCGAGTTAAGAAGCTGTCCGCCCACCGTTTAGTACATGGCACCCATAACCTCAATATGATTCGCCCCCTTTCTACTCTAGAAAAATTATTCACCTCTCAAAAACTGATGAAACATACACTCTCTAAAGTACATAATATTATAACCCGCCCTCCACCGGGATGTCTTCCACACTCAATAGAATCCTGAGAAAAAGAATTGGGGGTCATTATATTACCCCTAGGTAGCCTCTAGCATTTTCAGTAACACCAGGGCCGCTTCTTCCTCCCCAGCCATAGTGGAACTTAAATATAAAATACTCCATAATTGGTACCTTACCCCTAAACGCTTACATAGGCTATACCCTTCAACTAAAAATAGGTGTTGCAGATGTGGCCATGTTGGAAGTGGAATGGGACATATGTGGTGGTGGTGCAATAGTATTAATAATTTATGGAGAGAAGTCATTGACGAGATTGAACTAGTCATGCAGACGAGGATCCCTATGAACCCTCTAATATTCTTACTCAATAAACACTTTAAGCTATCCTCCAAAGCTCACAGTATTCTATTCAGAATACTCTCCAACAGTGTGAAAACGCTTATTGCCAAGAATTGGAAATCTAACACACACCCCACTCTGACTATGTGGAGACAGAAGGCTTCAGACTTAATAGAATTAGAGGAATTCAGATCCTATAGACTAGACACTAGGGACTCTTATATCCATGCTCAAGC